>NC_048298.1:94490374-94656866 GCF_013100865.1 Trachemys scripta elegans
GGACACATGGCTGAGCTCCCCTGCACAACACAAAACCCGGTCCCTGGCCCTGCACAGGGCTGCCGGAGCGGGCTGCAGGAGGAGGAGCTGCCGGCCGGCTCAGAATGTAGGGAGGGGGGGTGGGAGGAGGAAGCTGCTCCGGAGTCCAGCCCGGGACTTTCCTGCAGCCCTCCCAGCCGCTCGCTCTGCCGGGGGAGGGGGAAATCCCGGACATTGTGAGTGCTTTACAAATTCCCCCCGGACGCTATTTTTAGCACACAAAAGGAGGACATGTCCGGGTAAATCCGGACGAATGGTAACCCTACTTCCACACTATCTAAGCTGGTGGGGTACAGATGTGAGAAATATGCTGCACCTTCATCAGTTTAGCCAGAATTCCTTCTGGAGACGCCAGCTGCTGCGTGGTCTCTTGGCTCCCCCTCTGACTTGCCTGACAGCAGCACATAGGCCATAATCCAGCCTTTAGTGATTTGGAAGGAGAAGCAATGGGATAGAAGGACTGAAGCTAGCTAGCTGCCAATATTATAGCAACCGTAACAGCTGTACTGCATGTGCTCTTTTTTTGACAATTGCCAGCAACAGTCCTACCTGTTGCCAAGACATTTGGCAGCAGATGGCTTTCTCCAATTGTGCTATGCAATTCATTTTTTTTAAAGGGAAATCTTATTGTATTTGCAGCTCATTCCCAGTACTTTAGTTTTATATGTACTAAGTTTCAGAATTACAGCGGAGACCCTAAATATAAAGTAAACGCTACCTTCTGATCACTACTGAGCTGGGGACATGAAAACTCACACTTTTTTTTTTGTGAACTTGCAGAAATGGTGGCTATTCGGTGTATTTATCATTGATAGCAAAGGGGAATTTTCTTTTTTTAAAAAGCTCCCTTCGATTTTCTAAATTCTAGATAGCTTTCTCATCAGCTTGGAACAATGAAAATTCTGGGCCAAACTACTTGACAGAGTGTCCTTTCCAGCTGCCCATGAAAAGCTTTGCTTATGCCAGTCTGTTCTTTTACAAAAAGCATTATTACTTTTTAATGTCTGGTACAGGATTTTTTGGGGGATGATTCTAACAGAATTTTTTTGCAGGATGTAGCATACACATCTTGCTGCTTATCTCTGGTGGTGACCAACGGATTACTTACATGGAGGAGAGAGAAAAATTGTTCTCATTAACCTCTGAGGATAGGACAAGAAGCGATGGGATTAAATTGCAACAAAGGAGGTTTAGGTTGGACATTAGGAAAAAATTCTAACTGTCAGGGTGGTTAAGCACTGGAATAAATTGCCCAAGAAGGTTGTGGAATCTCCATCATTGGAAATTTTTAAGAGCAGGTTAGACAAATACCTGTCAGGGATGGTCTAGAAAATACTTAATCCTACCATGAGTGCAGGGGACTAGACTAGATGACTTCTTAAAGTCCCTTCCAGTTCTATGATTCTATATAGAGATGGTTGATCAAATCGGGAAGGATGTTCCTTTTCATTAATGAGATCTTACCTAATAAGTAATAAATGAGCCATTCTTTCAAGATTCCTTTTATAGGTATTCCACATTAGGGAAGTTGTATAATTTTGTAAAGTTTCCTAGATAGCTTAACTGCTATTTGACACGTTAGTACCTAGAGCATAGTAACATCAGTTGAAATCCTGAAATCATAATGCATGACCTCAGACCTATTAAAATATAATCAACTAGCCTGAAACTGGTCTACATTTATCAATAACTATTAATAAAGTGGTCATTGAGCTATCTTGGTGATTCTTTAGTCTAATTATAGGGGTGTTAATTCTAATGCGTACTAACATATTGTGCACTAAATGACACGTGGATTTGCTGGCGTGAAATACAAGTTGTCTTAATGTATTACTGTTTGAAACAGGACTACATCAATGTGCACTAGGAAACTTTTAGTGTGCATCAGCAGGGATCCACACAGGGCACTTAATGTGCAATGTGCTAGTGTGCACTAGGATTTACACTAGGGATCGGCAAGCTTTGGCATGCAGCCCGCCAGGGTAAGCCCCCTGGCAGGCCGGGCCGATTTGTTTACCGGCTGCGTCCGCAGGTTCGGCTGATCACAGCTCCCACTGGCTGCAGTTCGCCGTTCCAGGCCAATGGGGGATGCGAGAAGCCACGGCCAGCACATCCCTTGGCCCGTGCCGCTTCCTGCAGCCCCCATTGGCCTGGAACGGTGAACCACGGCCAGTGGGAGCCGCGATTGGCCGAACCTGCGGTCGCGGCAGGTAAACAAACCGGCCCGGCCCACCAGGGGGCTTACGCTGGTGGGCCGCGGGCTGAAGGTTGCTGATCCCTGATTTACACCCTTCTAGTGCAGAACAAAGCACCGTGTAGACAAGCCCTTGTTCTCTTACCCACACAATGCCAGTCATCAATACATAGGACAAGGCAGTACTCTTCCTCATTTACTAAAAGGTGGGGTATATACTGTACCTTTATCACAAGATCTGTAATCAATTCAGGTTTGAAGTTTGAAAGTAATTACATTCCAGTTTCTTGCCATGGAACAATTGGAACGTTTATACTGGCAGCCTATTCATTATCACTATAAAAATATAAAGCAGGACTCGTCAAAGCCGTGCTCTTCAAAGCACAATTGTTCCAATAGCTAACACAAAAATTACCATTTGACATGGTCAAACCCTTTGGTGACAGTCATAGACATACAAAGCATGTTCTGATTTGCGTTTCTTAGTTTTTCGTCTCCTCCTTTAAACTCTTCTTATGTTTCCTGAGGCTTTTATGAACCTTGCTGTCGTGACTGATTAATGATTAGGTCTGGGTGAAAGTTTCAAAAAGGCTTAAATCCCATTTTCCAAAGAGACTTAAGCACTTAAAGCTAGGTTTTTTTCAAGGTATTTAGGTGCCTAAATTTGCAGATAGGCTGCTGGTGGGATTTTCAAAAGCACTTACTTCTCATTGATTTTTATGGGGTTAGACACCTAGGGGCTTTGGAAAATACAACTATGCACTTATCAATGTCTTTAGGTGCCTAATTTCCTTTGAAAATCTGGCCCTTAGTCTCATTACTTAGTTTCCTCAGTGTCCAAGTCACTTTTGAAAGTGAAACGTAGGCCCTAAGTCACTTAGTGCTTTTGAAAATTTTAGCCTGGTCAAAAAAATTTAAATATTTTTTGTGGAAAATTTAGAAAGAAACAAAAAACATGTTTCATTTGAGAATTTTTATCAATTTTTGTCAATAAAACAAAAAATTGTATTCTTTTTCTCAAGTGAACAGAAATGTTCATTTCTGTGTCCTACTTTGTCCCTTTCTTTCCATTTTCTCCCTCCTCCCCTCACCCCACTTTTTTCCCCACTGGAAAAGGGAGGAGCGGGATAAGGGAAGCAAGGAGAAAGAGCCCTCATATTTGTTTGTTTGTTTGTTTACATGAAAAACAACATGAACAACAATAATTGACAAACAAAAAAATTATGTGAAAATTTTTGTTTTGGTTGAAGAGCCATTCTTAATTGAAAATTATTTTGGGAAAATTTTCAAGAAGCTCTGTCAATGACACTGCTTGTTGGATTAGCACTGGCTGTGTCCTCACCAACCTTACCATGAAAAGGAATCACTGTTGCTTAATTTAATGAAGCTGATGATAATTACTTTTCAGGAGAACCATTCAACAGCTTAACATGTTTCTGATCCTGGGGAGTTGCTCCTGCATAGGTATATATATAATAGCTACCTTGATATCTTCCGTTGCCAAAGGTTTATTTCACATTTCTCTGAACTGATCAGGTACTATGCTGTAAATATTGCTGAATAGATTCATGATCCCCTGGATGCAGGAAAGGTGACCCATTATTGATAAGCAATAGCACATGAATTCTTTAAAACTTATAAAACCCTTCTAAAATAAAGTATATTCCATCGTAGCATTTGTGTATTCCTTTTTCCCAACAAGTTAACTTAAGGTGTACCAGATCTGTTTCTCCTTTGTAAAAATTGAATTAAGGTCAGGTTATCCTGTGCTTGTCCTCACCTCAAATGGATTTTTTTTTTTTTTTTTTACATCTTCACCTTGCTTAACAGCTCTGTTGTTGGGGATTGATTATACTTAGTTTTTGGGTCATATGATATCTATTCTAAATTGGCTTGTGTCTCTCTTGCTAGTCTCTTTTTAGGAGGAATATATGAAATATGGCTCCAGGTTACTGATTTTGATACTTCCCATAGCACTGCTTCACTGGTCTCGCATTCTTCTTTTCCTTAAAATAATTTGAGATATGTTCCATAAACATATGTATAAACATGTAATCTTTTAGACCTGCATTCAGGAATCTCCATGTATAGGGACCCCTAGGGGTCACTCCAGCCTCCCAAAATATGGATGTTTCATCTGTATATCCCAAGGGATGCAAAAGTCTTTGTAAAACTATTCTTCCTTGTTTCTTCATGATATATTTTAGTTTAGACCTTTGGCTATATCAACCTTCGAAGAGCTTAAGATTCCAAATTATAGTACCCTGCAGAAATTATCTTCTCATTTCCAAATGAGGCAACATTGGTTAGTGTATAGTAATAAAAATACTCAATGGGGACTATAACATAGAACCAAGCAGAATCCTGTTACTCTTGTCGTCAGCTTACTGCTACACTTAATTGTCCTAAGTGATCCATATGGGTTCTAATATGCTTTGATTTGGTTCACCGAGACACCTTGCTAGACTCTCTCATCCCCCTAAGGAGGCATGCCCCACAGTTTGAAAACCTCTGTGCTAAATGGGAGGCAGAAATCAGGATTGGGGGACACATGACCCTGCATGCCCCCTGCTTTGCCTCTGGGTGTTAAAATTCTTAGTTACAGCTCTGCCTGTGTATTCCAGAAACATAACATATCTATATTTCCCTTGCCATCCTATTTCATCTAAAAATGTCTAATAGTCCTGAAATATATATCCCTTTAGGAGACTGGATAGCGGACACTGAGCTAACAAATTATCCTAAACTGCTTTTATCTAGAAATGTACGATTCTTGCCAACACAGCCTTTGCAGAGCTGGATTTTAAATAATAAAATAGGAATATTTTCTCCAGGTTTTAATAGACATTTCTCCTTCAAGTAGCCTTTAGTTTATAGTTTTAAAAGTTTTATTTGAAACTGCTCCCCAAATGCATTTGAAACTTCTATTTTATCCTGTAGCCTTATCTGTCTGTCATGCTAGTTCAGTGCCAACTTATCTAGAATTAATTGGCAACAAAAAAGAGATCACGTAAAATGTTAACAGCACAGCTTTGTCCACTCAATTTCTCCATTAACTTCCTCATCACTTATTCAAAGGCACCTATTATATATTTGTCTGTATATACTGTGGGCAGCAGTTCCATTAATTCTACAACTCTGAAACAATTCCCGTCAAGACATAATTAGGGAACAAATTTCATTTTTCATGAAACAGTCTAAAAGAACTGCACCACAATTAACAATGGAGCATTTCTTCAAGAACCACTGTTAAGACTATCTGAAATAGCACCATCTGTTGACTTTCAATTATAGTATACCGATAATATTTATAAGTGAGCCATACTCTTTAAAGATCTCAGTGGGAGTTGTGCCCACTTTAGCTAGTTCAGAATTTGTCACATCTTAAACGATTTGCAAGTAACTACTGTTTAAGTCAAGTTTGTTTCTGAAAGAATTTGCATTTTTAAGCACACTGTTAAGATTAATTCCCATCTCGGATATATAAAGTTGTATTTTATATCGGATGTTGGATGTCTTGAATATTTCTGCCACCTCACCCCCTGCTTAATTACCTTAGTTCATCCCTAATTAAGTTTAGGGTAATAGTTTAGATAACTCAAACACCATCTGGCAAGGAATTCTACATTTCACTAAAAAGAACCCAACGAAATTACACATGAAATTTAGCTAATTTTTTTAACCAAAAATAGTCACAAGCAGGGTTCACAGCTTTGCTTCTTAAAACAGTAGGTGTTCAAGCATTGTAAATTATATGACATGCTAAATTCAGAAGATGTATTGCCAAGGAATGTAGCAAAGAATGCTCCATAGAGTTCCTACATGGCCTCCTTTGTTAAATAAAATGTGGCGGTAGCTGTGTGATTGTGGGAGACTTCGATTGAGGCCTGATTTCAGGTCTCTCATGCATGACTGATATAGCTAATCTAACCAAATGAGCTTTGCTTGGGCTGCTGAAGGCTAAAGTTGAGAGAGGAGGGCTGGAGAATTCAAAACTTTATTTATTTATTTATTTTTGCTGGCTAATCTCATGGAGCAGTATCAGGATGAAGATGAAGAATTACTGTTTGCACAGCTACACAGAGGATGAAGATAGAGTTTGCAGAAATTTAGAAGTGAAGAGGGTATTTGGGGAATGGTGGGTTTTGACATTAAGGTAAGGTCTAAATTGTAAACTTACATCTGTATAACTACATCACTCAGGGGTGTGAAAATCCACAGCCCAAAGCGATGCGGTTATACCAAGCTAACCCACAGTGTAGATAGTGCTGTGTCAACAGGAGAGAGTCTTTTTCATCATCGTAGCTACTGCCTCTCACGGAGGTAGAATAATGACGCCAACTGGAAAACCTCTCCTGTCCGCGTAGTAGCATCTTCATTGAAGCGCTACAGTGGTGCAGCTGCACTGGTGCAGTTGCGCCACTGCAGCGTTTGAAGAGTAGACCTGCCCTAAAGTATTAAGGATCATCAGGACCTGGCTGAGGTCTGAACAAGTGATGCAGGGAAAGACAGATCACTCATAAAAGGGGTAGACACTAAATGAAATAAAATGTAATTGCTATGTCAGAATTTTGCATTGTACATTATTGCCTGAGTTACATTTTCACTAGCTAACAACCTGTTTAGGGTTGGCACCTTTTCCTGTGTAATGGAACTGAGTTGGTTTTATCTTATGTTTGGTCTGAACTTTTCAGCTGGAATCTGCAGCTCAGGTGTCCAGATGGCGGCAATGAAAAAAATGAATATTGGGGAGGCACTAATGTACATAAATGATTTTCTCTATATAAAGCAACAGAGGGTCCTGTGGCACCTTTAAGACTAACAGAAGTATTGGGAGCATAAGCTTTGTGGGTAAGAACCTCACTTCTTCAGATGCAAGTCATATAGTATATATTCTCTATATAGTATTTTGAATGCATATGAATCTGAATTCTGTCTCTATTAAAGACAAACCAAAAGACTGACTAAATGAACAATGAAATCTATTCCCTTTTGTTTTTTTGGTATACATCTTCCATCTGGAAGCTTCTTGAAAGCTTTAAAATAATGCTATTACCTCAGAAAAGGCATTGATTTAGTAGTCTTTAAAAACTCCCAACAAAGCAACCAAGAATTTTTAACTCTTTAATTGCCCTTCTGAATTTGTGACTGACAGCATACTGGGCAAAAACATTTCACATTAGGCATATAAAGATCTGCATCATTACAAAAATAATCTGTTTTAGTAAAGGGTTATCTGTTTAAATGGAATGTGTTTAAAAGTCATGAGTTAGCTCCCCCAAAAATCATGAGGTTAGCTGAAAAGCAAGAGATTTAAAAAATGATAAATTAAATTTTGAGGTTCTTTTTATTTGTCTTCTGGTTTTTGGGTCTTGAGGGTTCACATTTTTCTCTGAAACTTATTTTAAAAAATTTAAAAATCCACCTGAGATTCTCATATAACCACATAATTGCAGGAGCAGTGGCTTTAGGAAAAACACCACATATTGTTAGACTGATGATAAAATAACAAGGGTTGGCAACATTGGATATATACGGCTAACTTGCATCATCTCTCCCTTACACATTTATAATCCTGCCTATGGAAGCTCTGAATTGGATGGGATTTAATGATTCTAGCACCTAACAGTGCATAGCTCCTTCAAGAGAGCAAGGGATTTTTTTTCTCTTCCTGTTGGTTGGACACAGTAAGATTATCCAGGCAGGTTTGGGTGAAGGAAAAGTTCTCTGCCCCTGAAGAAATTGCATGCTGCATTTATGCTCTTACACACGGGAACTTACAACTTGTATGTGATAGGGACCAGTGTGAATTCTGAATAAACTGACATCACAGCCATTGTAACCTAGTGCTTCCATTATTTAAATGATGACTTATGCAACTTTTGAGACAACTTATTTATCATAGAATCATAGAAGTGTAGAACTGGAAGAGACCTCAAGAGGTCTTCTAGTGCAGTTCCTTGTATTCAAGGCAGGGCTAAGTATTATCTCCATCCCTAATAGGTGTTTGTCTAACCTGCTCCAAAAAATCTCCAGTGAGGGAGATTCCACAACCGCCCTAGGCAATTTAACTAAAAACAAGAAATAACTTATAAACATAGTACTGATGCTACTGTAATGTAGCTTGCCTTTGTCTGCCTCGGTCTTTACAATCGATTTCTGTCTCTGTATGTGTGAAACTGAACAAGAAATGTGTCACTGTATAGAGGCCTGCAGGATGTATGGCTACTCGACACTTCCTGCTGAAACATACCCCTTTATGGCATAGTGCTGTGCTGAATAAATGCTCTTATCTGTCTCTGTTGACCCAGAAAGCTGACTTTTCCAGAATCTGATTGAGGGGCACTGAGCCACCACGTTCCTGTTACCAGAACCAGAGAGACATGAGTCTCAAGGCAGATATTACACAGCAGTGGGGAAGGGAAGCTACTTTAATGTGCCTTGTTTAAGTTGACCTTTAAAGGCTAACATGGCTGCTTTCAGCGATACAATATTTTTATGTGGATGAACTATTATTTTCCAGCTTGACTTTTTTTTTTTTGTACACGTGAAATATTTTTGATTAGGTTTGATTTGTTCTATTTTAGGAAAGTGGTAAGAATGAATTGGTCTATAATCACATTGATGAAAGAAGGTTAATAGAAATTTTAATGAAAGTACACCAACAAAAATTAAGGGAGATTGCAAGGCTATAATTAGCAACCAGATAAAGTCCCTTTGGTTCAGAATGCGGTGGAAGCATTTATATTGACAAAGAAAAATAAAAAATTAAATCTTGCGAAAGAACTCAAACAAAGAGTTAGTGCACTGTATGTGTGATGTGCAGAGACCATTGGCTATGACTTCCAGTCACAAACTAGCCTACAAAAAGTTTTAAGTAAAATCCTATATTAATAGTATTTATTTTATTAAATCCTTCCACAAAAATATTTTGCATTTAAGAAATATATTGGAAGACAATTATGTGTTGGAAAGGTGTTGATCCATTTGACAAAGGCGAAGAAAATGGGGCGTATTTTTGTAACAAGCCTGCAAGAATTGAGCTCTACTTCCCTGATTCAGAAAAACATCCCTATGTAGGATAGCACTTAAGCACATCCACAGGACTTAAATGCATGATTAAAGCTAAGCACATGCTTAAGAATTGTCCTGAATAGGGATAAACTTAAACATATGTTTAAGTGCTTCTGTGAATCCGAAACTAAACTTGAATTAGTATATAACACTAGGCTACAAAATCTGATTTCCTCTGTTTGGTGATATCTAAACCTAGTAAATGCAGCCTTTCTGAAAAGGTTTTTTTTGCTTGCTGCACAGGAAACACTCTTTGTTTGTGATGGGACACAGGGGACATGACCACATACTGACCTACCACATTAGAGTGCTGTGTGCATTTCTGGTGCTACATAAAAATGATTAATAACACTATGGCCTACGCATGCAAAATTTCATGAAATATTAGAGCCATTCCTGCTTCCATTGAAATCAATGAGTTTTGCCTTTGACTTTGGTGGAAATGGGATTATGCTCCTAATGTGCTGTCTTTGCTTCTATAACAAAAAAATGTAAAGCACAGTAAATTTCCTATATATTGACTGCGACTGTCACCATAAATATGAAATCTAGTCTAATGATTCTTTTATATGCAGCTCATTCTTTGCAAATGGACCAACACTCACATTGACTTCAAGCATGATCAAGATATAAATCAATACAAAATCATATAAAGAATTAATTTCCCTTACAATAGCTTCTGAAGGAGTCACCTCAGATTCACTATGTACTTGCCAGCTGTACCTCAGTAGGAGGGATACTTTTATTTTTATTTATTTAATTATAGCCCTGCCCCTAGAAAGATTTCCTTTGCTAATACATTTCAGTGGAGCCTAGTGACATAATTAGTGGAGGAAAGCCCTTGGGTGAAATTCTGATCCCATTGACGCTAATGGTGAAACTGACATTAATTTCAGTGGGGTCAGGATTTCACCCTTTGTGGTGTGTGATTTCATCAGAACTGGAAGGTTATAGCCTGATGGATATGCTAAAGTTTTTGATAAGAAAAATGTGCTTTTATCAGAATCTGTCAATATCTTGGCCAGCTCTGGCAATTTTTTGGCTTTCTGTTTAGAAAATATAGGGTCACAGAGAAACCAGGAAAACTTTTAAATATGCTTGCAAATTTAGTTCAGTTTAAAGGAACACTTATGGACAGCTTATGGTTGGGCGGTGCTGTCAGAGGTAATTCAGCCAGTCACCATCCAGGCCACTTTATTTTGTACGCCACCATTTTATTTTATTTTCAAAATCTGGCTTGTTTTTTTCTTTTGTTACTTTAAAAGTCATATTTCACCCCTCTGGTGTCGTAGCTGTGACATATAGCTTACTGTTTGCATCACAGCTATGAAGTGATTTTACTTTTGCTAGCTACTTGTGAGACTTTTTGCTGTATCTGCTAGATGATGATCTGTTATGACATTTTTCTTCATAAGGAAGGAGGGAGAACTCACTCATGAGTTATTTTGTCTCTCCTCACAAGTGAAGATAAATGTCATAACAGAGATCAGCCATCGTGTATTCTGAATGTGCAGTTATTTGCATTTTTCTCTCACTGTTCTTCAGGACTGAAGTGGCTTAATGACAGGTGCAACGAATGAAAAGTGATGGAAATGAGTGGGGAGAATAGAAGGCTCTGAATACTAGAAGACTATTAATAACTTATGCACTATTCTGTCACCTTTGAAATAACACAGGTGTATGTTAAATTAGAAAAATAAACTTGTGGTATTTCCACTTGTATTATGCATGTATAAAATATTCTTTTAGAAAGTAGAGAGGTCACGTTGCCTGAGAGAGCTAGTTTTTTTTTTTTTTTTTTTTTTTTTTTTTTTTGTATATGCATGTTTGTACTGTTGCTTCTGTGTTGAGCAGTAGCAGACTTGCAGGTCACTTTCCTATTGGAACATAAATAAGTCATGTGAAATCTGGGTATTCTCTTAATTTAACTTTCATATAACCTGTAAATAAAACCAGTCCTTGAACAAGAGATGGTTGGTCAGCATACACGCAATCCTCTCTTTCAAAAATCTCAGTCAAAACATTTATGCCTATTTCAGAGGCAGCTAGGGTTGCCAACTTTCTAATCACACAAAACCAAACACCCCTGCCCCGCTCCTTCCCTGAGGCCCTGCCCCTTCTCCAAGGCCCCACCCCTGCTTGCTCCATCTCCCCTCCCTGCGTCGCTTGCTCTCCCCCACCCTCACTTACTTTCACTGGCCTGAGGCAGGGGGTTGGGGTGTGAAAGGGAGTGATAGCTCCAGCTTGGGGTGCAGGCTCTGGGGTGGGGCTGGGGGGTTTAGGGTGCGGGAGCAGGGTCCAGGCAGGGGGTTGGAATGCGGGGTGGTATGGGCTCTGGGCTGGAGGTGCGGGCTCCAGATGGAGCCAGAAATGAGGGGTTCAGGGTGCGGGAGAGGGCTCCGGGCTGGGGCATGGGGGGAGAGGACTCTGGCTGAGGGTGCAGGTTCTGGGGTGGGGCAAGGGATGAGGGGTTTGGGGTGCAGCAGGGGGCTCTGGGCTGGGGCTTGATGGGTTCTGAGTACAGGAGGGGGTGTGGGCTCTGGGGTGGGGCTGGGGATGAGGGGTTTGGGGTGCAGGAACGGGTGGGGCAGGATGTTGGGGGTGTGTGTGGGCTCCAGCAGGGAGTTTGGATGCGAGAGGGGATGCTGGGCCGGGCCAGGGAGTTTGGTGTGTGGGTTCCCGGCTGTGCTTACGTGGCTCCCAGGAAGCGGCCGCCAGATTCCTGCAGCCCCTAGAAGCATTGGCGGCCAGAGAGGCTCAGCGTGCTGCCCTCGCACCCACAGGCGCTGCCCATGCGTCCACAGGCACTGCCCCTGCAGCTCTCATTGGTCGCGGTTCCCGGCCAATGGGAGCTGCAGGGCCGGCCCTCGGGGTGGGGGCAGCGCATGGAGCCTCCCTAGCCGCACATGTGTCTAGGGGCTGCAGGGACCTGGTGGCCGCTTCCGGGAGCAGCCCTGGGCCTCCGTTGTGTTGCCAACCGGACTTTTAACGGCCCAGTTGGCGGTGCTGACTGGAGCTACCAAGGTCCCTTTTTTGACCAGGCGTCCGGTCGAAAACCAGACGACTGGCAACCCTAGAAGGCAGCACCTTTGCCCCAAGAATAGACTCCAGATACAAACATTAAGGCATAGAGCAAACATTCATACTGCTTGCAACACCACCCAGCACAAACTGTATCCTAAAACTAACTGCAGCATTTCTTCAAAGACTGAAGAATTCTTGCATGCTATGAAAAAGAACTTATAAGACCACATGTAACAACGCCATCTCATGACTACCGCCATAACAATATATATGGGCATGGACATGGGTTCCTCCATAATTAAGTTGAAACTAACTCCCAGCTGTAAGCCTTAGGCCTGAGATTCAGATGCTGGACACCAACATCTCATCAGACCTCTGTTTTTCATCCTGCCCTCTCTGCTTAGCCAAAACCAGCCTAACCCACCTCAGGCTTCACATATCTCATTTTAGAGTAAAATATTTCTAGAAAGTTTTAAGCAGCTCACACAGAGAGTTTAGTATGAGTATATGTTGCAGACATAATGTGTGTGGGTGGGGAACAGCAGGAATTGAGCTTCAGATCGGATCTAAAAGCACCAGCCTGTGCAGTCTTAGCTAAACGACCCAGGTCTGTTAATGCAAAGGCTGTAGTGGTGGACTCATAAACCTCTATATGGTCCACTACTGGAAGACGAAGAGCCACACTGTGTAAACTTGGGTTACACAAAGATCTTCCTACTGTTTTTTGCAGAGTTTTTGGCTTCTCTTATCCCTGAAGCAAATGTAAGTACAAATGTCACTTCTCCTGCAGTGCTATACGGGCATTAGGTGAGCCTTCTATAGGTTCTATGGTTTTATAATTGGACTGGTTGGAAATCTTCCAAAATTTCTAAATTGGATTTTTGATTAAATAAACATTTTCACAGAAGATGTATGCTATCCTTGGAAATTTTGGAATTTTCATCAGGAAAATCCCAAACCCCAAAATGGGTGAAATTTTTTTGTTTCATTTTTTTTTTTAATGAAAAGTTGAAAATTTCCATAGAAAAATAACCTAGTATTCAAACAGGTCTAGTTATTATGTAAACTGAAGGTGGTGTTACTGAAATAACAAAATGTGGAAGACTGTACATGTAAAAACATCCATGTGCACTATATGCATGCCTCAGTTTGAAGCATGGTTTGCAAAGTGGGGAGTGGCTAGCTGAGAATCATACAGAGAGCAGGTGGTTCCAGTCTGGAGGAAGTAGAAGATGGAAAGCCACGTGGCGGACAAGAGGTCCAGTATTATGAATGGGAGGAGAAAGTTACATGTGGAGGTCAGTAGGTGTCTTGGAAACAATAGTCTGCATCTGTGGTCAACTTGTATTGTCCACTGGAGTTTCTGCATGGTTTGCAAGGTCTGCAGGGTCTCTTGTCACAGAGCAGTTCTTAAGCATTTTTCAAAATGTAAGGAAGTTCCTGGGCAAACAAATTTTCTAACATTGAAAAACACTATCCCTTATTTCAGCAAAAGCACCTTAGAGAATGTTATCTAGCCAGAAAACTACATTCTGGTTTCTGGTTGTTCTCATGATGGTGCTACGAGAGCAGAGTTAAAGTTATTATTTGGATGTCTCACTTGTGTATTGGCCTATCTTTTGAATATTTGGGGTTTCTGTATAAGGTGGAACCTTAACTTGGAATTTCCAGACTCTAACATTTGTGTTTTTTGAGAAATTGGCAGGGTTCTTGTTAAGAGTGTTTTGTCTCAGTTTGAGCGATAAAGAGTATTCAACTCTTAAATATAGGTCAACAGGTTTTTGCATCCGCATGTATATGTCTGTATGTTTAAGTGTAGATTTTTAGTTTTCCTAAATGGCTGACATGATTAGTATACGAAAGCATATGCAAAGTAGGCCATCTCACCCAAATCCCCTAAATGCAAGTGCTGTACAATCAGGAAATGCATTCTAGTCTTCATTGTTGCTACAGCAGGGAAAGCGCCCTTTACATATGCAAATACTGCTCAGAAGTTTAACTTAATAATTATCAGCTGGAGTCTCTATTGATGAGCAGCTGAGCCAACTCATCAGCAGGAGAATCTGCATTAACTACTACTAGGCCCTGAGTTAGCATTTTTGTCTGTTGCCTGCGGTTACTGTTGTGGCAGTTCTAGAAACTAAAGGTATCTCTAATACTCTTTTATGAGCTTGCAGATATTATTTTCTTACCAATGTTGTGCTTTTAAAAAACATTGGAAAACACTGGTTTGAGTGTTGTTTTTTTTTTTCTTTCTCTTTCTGCCTCTTCATCTTTTTTATTAAGCAGAAGCCAACATGGAACAGTTCTTCTCCTTTTCCCCCCAGTGTCATTAATGATAGCAGCAGCAGGGTGTACAGCTGTGAGGAATAACAGCCTTTGACTGCCCTTAGGCATGTGCTTAACTTTAGAGGGACTTAAGCACCTGCCTAAAGTTGAGCATGCAATTTGCAGAATAGGGCTGGACTTCTGAATAAGGGCTGTAGTAGGTGCTGTTTTCATTTAAATGGTCACATCCATGAATGATGAGGTTGCTGGGCACAAGGGTGAGGTATCCAAGTGGTGAATGTCAAAAAGAGGTGCAATTCTTCCACAGAAGATATTAAAATTAGCAGCTGCTCTTGTTTTCCCTCCTGCTCCCCATTATAAGCCAGAGAAATTCAGCTGGCTACAATATCTTCCCTGCAGAAATCATTTAATGAATATTTCCCTAGTGTGCTTTATTATTCACCCCATGTTCCTAATCCCTTGCACAACTCCCCTCCTAGTTCCAAGAATAATTATCCCAGGGATGGGCAAATAATGAGTTGTAGGCACCTACATTCTGCCACATTGAGGTAATGATTTGGGTTTGTTCACACTACTATGAATTGTTTCTCATTTTCAGGAGCTGGCTGTAATTGTTCTTTGTCTACAGAGCAGCTCAGGGGATTAGTAATGAGATATGGAGCATTTTCAGTTTGAGTTGGCCATTCCTTATCCAGAAATGGTTGATAGTGGCCAAAAGCCGTTACCATCTGATTGATGATGGCTGTTCTCAGTCTGCATCTTAGTAGGCAAGTGCTCACATCCCAGAAACCATCATTATAATAGGCAACAATTGCCAGCCTTGGTAGAGAGAGGTCAAGGGCAGAATGAGTACTGGGGCCTGATTGGCCTTCTTTCCCCTACATGTGGTCCTCCTGAAGTATTTGCAGAGACTTTGTAAGGAAGTGTGCCCTGCTATCTTGTTCTGGGTATAGAAATTCTAGCCTCAAGGGCTGTCAGGCTGGCATCCTTCACCAAGAACATTTTAAAAAAGGAGAAAATCCCTCTAGTACTACTAGAGAAAGCACTTTCCCCAAGTGTTATCCAGAAGCATCGTCTGCCAAAAAAATCAACATCTTTGCAGGAGTGGGGCTTGGAAAAAATAACGATTCATCAAGCGCACAGATGCTTGATTTAGAACCTAATAGGTATTAACACATTATTTTCCCCAAGCTTCACTCCTGATATTGATAATGTGTTATCTTTGCCAATGTCCCCTCTTGGTAACATGTTATCTTTGTCAAGCCAAGTCCCTGATAAAATCTTCCTTTCTCTCAGTGCCCATCCTGATAAAACCTTATTTTCTTTCAGCTCCGCTTCTGGAAGAAATAGGGGGGGAGATGTTATTTTTAGTCCTTTTCTTGTGGACACATGAATTTTGCCAGGCAATGCAAGCAGGGAGGGGAAGATAAGGAGGGAGACAGGAGGAGGGAAAAAGAGAGGCTATTTTGTAGGCAAAGAAATTAACAAGGTATGTTAATGTTTGTTGGCTCTTGTTTTTAATTTACGAATAAGATGGGAATCTTAACATTTAGTTAGGAAATTTGGTTGTCTACAGAAAATAAATACTACTGAAAGAACCAGTGCCATGTTCAGAGGAAAACACATAATACTGTAACTATTATAGCTGCTCAGGGCTGTGGTACACCAAACCTCTGAGGTACTTGCCACGACTTGGAGACAAATGCTGAAGGTGCTTCATCAGCTAAGCTCTGTAGGTGCTAGTCCTGGTGGGTCTCCAGAACCACTCAAACATACGACTAAAGTGAAGGGGTATTTTACCAAGGATGATATGAAAGGCAAAAGTTGCAGATACCCTAGGTTCAGTGGCTTAAACAGTTACTGGTCAAAGTGAGGTATAGATGGAGCAACCCGTTGAAGGTTGGGTTCTTCAGGTCTATTGTCTGGGATGCCCTTTCCAGTACAATCTTATATTAAAAACAAGGAGGAACTTGCAGGTTTCCTGGCAGGATCAGTTTTTGGGGTATGCCATTGGAACCCCTCTGCACTATCTCTCTGCCCCAGACATTGTTACTTTTCCAGGAGTTCCTCATAGACCTGAATCCATCTGCAATGTCCAAAAGTCAGACCCTGTTCTCCCACAGTTCCCTGGTTTCTGCTTCAGCCTGCTCTGTGTACAGTTCCCCTTCCTCCAGCTTCTCTGTTTCTCCTAGTTTGCCATGCTGCCAATTCTGTCCTCTCCCTCTCTTGTCCAAAGAAGGGGTTGTGCCTGTGTGACCCTGGAAGGTTATAGGTCAATGGGGGTGGGGTTGGTGGGAATGATTATTTCCTGCTTAGCAGAATTATCATGCTATGTTTAGTGGGTTTCTCCTTTGGCCCATTAGATTGATGTGAACTCTTTCTGTATTTTACTGCCTTATCCTCAACCTTTCTCAGTTTAATACCCCAAGCCCCAGTTAGGGAATGAAAGAATTAAGTTTGCTCATGCAACATGAATTCAGCCTTCTGCATGTGCATTATGATACAGTCCTTAATGACATGATCAAGTACAATTTTTTCCACAGAACTGTGTGGTGTGTCATTCACTGCACAGGAGGGATGGTGCTATGGGGATGAATTGGGGCTGAGGTGTGAATGATGCCATTGTTTGGTGGCTCTCTGCCTCATTTGTTGCAGAAGTAGGAAGGTTGTATTCTTTGTAGTACTGGGGTGGGCGGATCTTGGCCTGCCCATAACTAAAGGCCTGCCTCCTCGAGTAAGGGGGAGGAACCACTGAGCCCAGGCTACAGTTAATTTCTGGGCACAACAAATGAAAAAAACAGGAGCAGCGGTGAGGTCAGACGTAAAGAATCAGGTGTCGAAAGGTGGACAACAAGCAGAGAACCCTGGACAGTGCCCGTTGCTCCTCAAAGGTGTCCAAGAATCCAGTGGACACCGCCCAGAGAAACTCTGCCCAAAGACTGGAGCGGACAAAGCACCGGAAATAGACTCAGTGGTTGCAGAGCACACCTCCCTCCCCCATTCAGCTTTCTCCTCTTGGTATGATGGATGGCTGTCTTGGCCAGTGCCAGGAGGAGGTTGAGGAGGAGGTCGTGGGGCTTTGTGAAGCTGTCAGGAGGTGCAGGGAAAACTGCCACCAGAACCGCAGTAAGAGGTTCTGGAGGAGTTGGAAGAGGGGCTGCAACCTGAAACTCTATGTAGATGTGTGTCTGGGTCTCCCAATTGTCACAAAAGGGACAGGTGTTGGGGGAGTTCATGAATTTTGCCAGGTACACACTTGTGCTTACAGCTCCATAAAGGAGCCAGCAATTAATATCCCTGGTAGGTCGTGAGACCAGCATGGAGCACAGACTGGCCCCATCGGGGTTCCTTGCCCTACTTAGGTGGCAGCAGGTCCCGCCACTTGGTGTCAGGGTGGGACGCAAGGAAGTGGATGGTGTGAAGCACGAGTGCATGTAAATCTTTCCTGGGCACAGTTCGGAGGCGGACCGGATGGATGGCATTCAGCAGACTTAAGTTACATGGCATGGGCGGCTGGGAAGTCTCGCAGGGCAGGGGCCTGATGATGAGTTCTGGAGGGCCAGGGGTGAATGGTGGGCGGGGAGCACCCTCCCTCAGGACCCGCTCAAGGAACACGAGAGAAACAGGAGGCTAGGCTGCCCTCATGTCCTGGAGCACATAACAGGGGTAGGAAGGTGTGTAGTGAATGAGAATTTGCAGGAAGAGAATGTATAGTCTAGTAGTTTAGGCAGTTGAAATCCATCGTGGGGAGCCAAATTTTATCCCTGCCTCTGCTGCAGAATTCTATGTGATGCTGGGCAAGTCACTTGAACCAAACTTTTCACAGGTGGTCACTGAGTTGTGTTTTCCTCTTTTGCTAGGTATCCAACCTGAGACCCTGGCATCTGATTTGCAGAAGTGAGAGCACTCACAACTGCAACTGAAGTCAATGGGAGCTGTGTTTTGAACATATAAAGTGCTATAAAACACCAAGTTCTCTGAAAAATCAGGCCATACGCATCTAGATCGGACACCCCAAATTGGTGTACCCTGTTGATGTTAATGTCTCTGTGCCTCTGTTCTGCAACTATAAATTGAACTAGTAATGTACCCTCATCTCACAGGGGGTTGTAAAAAATGTTTGTGAAGCACTTAGATATTTTAGTGGTGACCACCATAGAAAAAGGCCATGTGGAAATTAACAATTCTGTCTTCAGAGGAGGGTTTGAATTGTGTGCAGTAAATGAGGCCTGAGTAAGGAGGAAAAAACAAAATATAGAATGGCTGCTCCTTCACTGAACACTGTCCATCCTTTTCATTGAAGAGGCAGGAATCCTAGTATGTGATCACGTAATTAATGACTGTCATAACGCATGTGCCTAAGGGGCCAAATGAAGGTTGCATTGGCAAAATTAATTCATACACTTCCTAACTTTTGTGTGTTTGACTTTGCAACTGTTACATTCTTTTAATGTTGTTTTTGTGTGTGTAATAATGTATATAATTTCCAAACACACTAATTGTGAATGGATATTTTGCACAAGAGAATGATGTTTGTAACGATGGATTGCTGTGGGGGATGAGAAAGGAATAATGCAAAGAGCTGCAGGCTAGGCTGGGATGCAGTGGGGTTGGATGTTTCATGTCTGAGCCCCCCGTTCAGCAAAACACATAAGCGTGTGCTTAACTTAAGTCCCATTAACTTCAGTGGAACATGAGCATGGGCTTAAAGTTAAACACATGCTAAAGGTCTTTGCTGAATCGGAACCTGAATCCAGGCCAGGGCAGTAAGCAACCAAAAGTGGTAATTACCTGATGATTGGTGTCGTGTGTGAAAATAGTTGATGCTTTCAGTGCAGTAACTAGTGGCACTTTTATTGAGTCTTGAATAGGCCAAGGCAACTCAAGCTAATACTTGAGGAAATGGTCCCTCCAGGTCAGGGGTGAGGAAACTTACCCAGGTAATGTGAGGAAGCTTTACTTGCTGTTTCCTGTGCTGCAGTTGTTCCAAGGACCTCAATTTTCAGTGTTCGCAACATGACATCCTCAGAGGCACAAAATTCATTTACCCTATCTTCCCCCTCTTTTTTTTTTAAAAGGGGGTCAGTATAATAAATTCATAAGTGCCTCTTGAGGGTCGTTGGAATTAGAGGGTGCTGTGTTTACACTTCAGACTTCTGCAGTAGTTAATTAAATTGCTCGGGCTTCACTTAGCAGTTCTATAGGCTACTACCAAAACAGCTCACCGGGCACCATTGTCCAGTTCCAATTGATATCACCTGTGAGTGACTTGCAAACTGTGTCCTAGATATAGGGGAGAAGAAATTCTCAGTGAGGCCTTGGCTACACTTGGGGATTCACAGCGCTCTCTGAGGGGAATAGCTTGCAGCGCTGCGAGGGACCGTGCAGCGCTGCAGGCGCTGATTACACTGGCGCTTTACAGCACTGCACTCGCTGCGCTCGGGGATGGGGAGGGGGGCGTTTTCATACCCCTGAGCGCAGCAAGTTGCAGCGCTGTACAACGCCAGTGTAGCCAAGGCCTGAGTGTGGAAACGAGAGACTTAGCATCGCCTAGGATCCTTGTGTGGAGACATAGACATTAAAACACCAAACCATTAACAAACCTGACTTCATCCTTGTGGTCCTTGTAACCAACATCTGCCTTGAATTAACGGAGCCAGAAGTCGAGGAGTTGCTGAGGTAATAGGTGATTAAAGTTGAATCAGTATTCCAAAACAAAAGAAAACATCTACCCACCTACAAAGAGCATTTATGTTAGCATTCCTGACTCCGCTCTTCTTGTTTCTCTTGCTATCTAGAGTTCTTGTAATTCTCTGAAAGGCTCCCTGTGGGAATAAATTGCTATGTAATGGGCTTTGAATGAACTTGCTCATGGGAGATCTAGAGGCAAACTGGTGAGGGTGGCCACCTGCCACCCCCATTTCTTTCTGCAGAATGTCAGCTTTTGTTTTTAAAATATTATGTTTCTTGTTCTTAAAGTTGCAAAGAAAAACCTTTCAAATGTGAATTGAATGTAAACTAAAGGAACATTGTTTTATTGGGTCTGCAATCAGACAGACTGAAAGGTTTCTATGAGAAGTGTTAATTGTAACGTTCATCTTATCTAGGAGTGAGCCTAGGATTGACCATGGCCAGCTAATATGCATTTAAAGGTGTTAAGCTCTGTCTACATTAGTGTTTTAAAACATGTTAACTAATGCATTTTTAAACACAATGTATTTTCCTAGTCTAGGCCAGTGGTCTCCAAAGTGTTGTGCGCGCACCCAGGGGGTGTGCAAGAGGATCCTTGGGGTGCGCGGCAGGAGGAGCCCCCCCCCCCTTTTTTTTGCTTTCAGTTCGGGCAGGAGTAACCAAGCATTACTGTAGCGAGTGCAATTCACTTTTGTCCCCAGCTCCCTTCGGGTCCTAGCGCTGCAGCCCCTGCCCCTGCCTGGGGCAGCCCAGCCCAGCACCCAGGGTGGTTCAGACAATCACACATGTGTAGGGCTGGAAGGGACCTCGACTGAGCATCCTCTGTCCCTAGGAGCCCAGCAGCGAATTGTGCAGGGCCCCGTTTGTGTTAGTCAGAGCCTGCACATGCTCTGGCTCTGTTTACCTTCCCGGGTCAGACGCTGGCACCTCCTCCGTTGTGAGCCGGGAGCCCGGGCTGAGCCGCTGCTGCTCCCCGGCGGGGTCTGTGCAGGGAGAGACCGGCATTAACCCCCGTCTCTGCCCCGGGGGCAGCCCTGGGCTCTGCCTGCACCAGCCCCCAAGCTGGAGCCTGCAGGTGATGGGGGGATCCGGGGAAAGGGCTGGGGCCAGGCAGGAAAGTGACTCTGCACAAGCGGCCCCGCAGCCTCAGATCTCGCCACCCCGGGAAGCTGCTCCCTGGCTGGGAAGCGCCTGGTAGAGGGACCGGAGCTGTGGCCCCAACAGCGAGTTGCTGCCCGGGCTCTGCCCAGGGTCTGCTCCCGGGGCCAGTTGGGGGTTCAGGCAGAGGGGAGAGCAGCTTGGGGGGGCATGGGCGGGCCCAGGGGGGAGAGTGGCTAGGGCGGGGCATGGACGGGGTTCCCTGTTGTGTCCCTGGAGCTGGGTTGTCAGGGAGGAGAGGGGTAAGAAATGAGACTGAAATGGAGCGCGGGGGGCGGGGGGGGGGAGGTTATTGTTCATCTGCAAATGTAACTGCGTTACAAACCTCTGAGCCCCTCCGTCCCCGGAGACAGGCCCCTTCATGCCCCAGCGATGGGTGAATCTCCCCAGCACTGAACTTCTGCTGGGGGCCTGTTTGCTCCATCAGAGACACCTGCTCTGAAAGGGGGCAGGATCCTGTTCTACTGAACAGCCCAGAGTGTGACCTGCTCACAGACTGTATCCTAATGCAGTGGTCTCCAAAGTGGGTGCGCAAGAGGATCCTTGGGGGTGTGCAGCAGGAGGAGCACTTTTTTGTTGTTGTTTTGCTTTGGCAAAAATGGTAGAGCCGACGCAGCAGGGGGTGTGCGCTCAAAAAATTTTTACTGATAGGGGTGCGCGATCAAAAAAGTTTGGAGACCACTGATCTAGGCATGGACAATGTAGTTACTAACTCAATTAAATGAGATATGGTAGGCAGTGCCTTTATGTCAAGAACTTTTCACTCCTGACCATTTTAGCAGAAACATCTAGACAGTGTACTTACCTAGTGGTGTCAACATGGTATTAGAAGCCAAGAATTCAAGGGTTCTATTCCTGACCCTGCCACTGACTCAGTTTGTGACCTTGGGCAAATTACACACCTGGGCTGTGACTGGACGACCTTGTAAGTAAGGAGGGTCGTTTTGAGACTGTGGTTGGGTGAGGGAGCCTGCAAGGGAAAACGCCTTGTGCTCCAGGAAATGGTATAAATGCCCAGTAGGTGGCACTCTTCTCTCTTCATGGAGGATACGTCTTATTAGCCGAGATTGTCAGGGATGCAACTTCATGCTCTGGGTCCCATAGTCTCTGATTGCAAAATACTGGGACTGGACGACAGGGGATGGATCACTTGATCATTGCCATGTTCTGTTCATACCTTCTGAAGCATCTGGCACCGGCCACTGTCAGAAGACAGGATATTGGGCTTGATGGAGCATTGGTCTGACCCAGTATGGCCGTTCTTATGTTCTTAACCTCTTTGATTTCAATTTCTCCATATGTAAGATAGGGATAAAACTATAGAATTATTTTTTTTAACTGTTAATATATTTGTATGGATTCATTAAGGGTTAAGACATGGGAAGCAGTTTGCGATCTACCATTCCTACTGTGATGATAAACCACTGCCTTCTGGCTACCATACCATAAGTACTCCAGTTTTTCAGTGTTTAGTTTGTGGTCTATAGCTGTGAAATTTAGCAAGTCATTATTTATTTCTTAGGTAAAATGTTATTAGCAAGAAGGATTGGGGTAAAAGGCTTGACACCAGTATAAAAATAAAATAGGCGTGAGCCTGCTTATGACCAAACATGGATCAGCAACACCAAGTGAAGAACAAAAATGAATAGCCCTATTAATATTTGTTACAGCATTCACAAGCTTTCTTGTTGCCTCACAGCACAATGTCTGATTCCTTGTGTTCTTACCTGGGCAAACTCTCAGACCAAACTCACGCAGTTCCCATTGTGAATGGTTTCATTTTATTTTGATTTAGGTTAAATAAAAAATGCCCATATATCAGCGTAGAGCATCCTAAAGTGCAGTACAACCAACTCAACCCTTCTATCTAGCAGCATAATCAATCAAATACTAGTGCTTTTTTATATCAGCATGTACCTCGGTCCACCTACCTTTCTTTAAAAGCCAGGTGAAACAAATATACATAATGTTCTTAAGGCTGATCATGGGCTAAGTCAAGTGGGCATAGAGATTAAGCCTGTGTATCAAACTATTCTGCAACATTAAGAAACTCCTCAGAGAGGTTCATCTGTAATTATATGTGCACTGAAGCCAATGTCTCTGCAAGTCTCCATCCAGACAAGAATACTTAACGCTCACAATACCAGTATTGCCAACCCTAAGCTTTCAGAAATCCTGAGCCATGTCCCCAAAATCAGGAATTTGGTTTAATAATCATGTTGGGGGTTTTTTTGTGTTTAGTTTTTAAGTTTTGGATTCTTTTTATTTGCTTTCCAATCTGAGCCTTTAGGTCAAACCAGTTCATATTTTCAGTCTTTTCTCTGCATCCATGAGTAGAGTCCTGCGCGGATACAAATATATATCCACGGATATAAACCGGCATCCGCAGGGCTCTTCCAGGAACTGCAATGGCAAAAGGAGCAGAGTGTGGGGCCACTCTCCCAGTAGCCAGTGCCCCATGCCGGCAGCACCTCCGGCACTGCTCTACCACCTCCAGCCCTGTCCTTCAGCGCGGCTATACAGACCCAGACCGGAGGCGCAGTCAGCTGCGTAGAAGAGACATGGACAGGGCTGGGGGTGGTACAGCTGCATGGGAGGAGCTGCCAGCCCGGGGCGCTGACTCCTGGGAACGGCGGCCCCACGTTCTACTCCTTTCGCCACTGCAGTTCCTGGGAGAGCCCTGCGGATACTGATTTATATCCGTGGATATATAAATATCTGTGGATATATATTTGTGTCCACACAGGGCTCTACCCACGAGGACTAAAAACTTCCTTGTCTTTTAAATGAAAGCTGAGATTTTCACAGTCACTTGCCTCCAGTAGTTGGGGTTTTAAGGAAAACACCTTCTGTTGCGAGTCTAGTGAGAAAATCACGAGTTGGTAAGAAAGCAATGCTGTGCAGAGGAAGTTGCTGCAATTGCCCTTATGAGATTCTTTGGAGGAAAAATAACCTCTCTGTATTTAACACTTTCTATGTAGAACTTCATATCAAATAGCTAGGCTTGGCAGGATTCAGTTTAAATCAGTAGATTTCAGTAAACGTCGATTTCAGCTGACACACTGAAATCAATGAAACAAAGATTGATTGGTAACAGTGGGCGGGAGTGTAACCTCCTCCATTGCGCCTACGTGTCACCCGCCCTGCAGCAAAAATTTTGAATTTTTACCAAAAAAAGTTTGAAGGGCATAAAAAAATTGTCATCAATAACTATAGAATTGGTTGCATTTAAAAAAAAATTGAAATGATGAGGAAAACATTGTTGCTGATTTTTAACATGTTTTGGACAGCTCTAAACAATAGGTAGTTTTGCTAATGTTAGATTTTTGTGTTGACTATTCCTGAATGAGGTGGGGTCCAGTGGAAAGAAAAGGACGTGATCCATGAAAATTGTGTCATAATGCATATTCATAAGGGGGCAGGTTAAGGCTGCTCAGGCAACTCTGAATCTGGCATTTTCCTAACTGTTGTGTGCTTGGCTTTGCAAGCTTAAGAAAATGTTGTGTTTTGTTTTGTTTATGTTAAAAAATAACTATTTGAGATTTTTTAACAAGTTACAAATATCAATAAACAAGCATCAGAATTCTGTCTTTACACACATTTACAAACTCAGGCATACTTATCAAATGTATTCATATTTTTTAAAAATCAAACAGGATTTGGGAGAGGGGAACTAATATATAGTGCATGCATATTTGTGTTTGTGTGTGTGTATCTGATGTGCAACAGTGGAGGCTTGAAAACCGGTTCTCATTTCTATAGCAGTTTTTCATAACCTTAGTTTGAGGAGTTTAGCACTGATCAAGTAAGTCAGAAACACAGTGAAGCAGGAGCTGAACAGGGTCTTTGCAGCAGGGAGATAAATTTGAGAACGAGGTGATTTTCTGGTAATAAGGATAGCTCAGCAATAACTGTATGATTTTGCATTTTCTAAGCCACTCACAAATTGGTGACTGCTTGATAAAGCCAGTGTGATAGTGCACAGTGCGGAGGATTGTTAAACAGTGCAGCCTTTTAAAATGTATGTGAGCGGAAAGTTTATTTTTGAGAAGTACTCGGTACAAGGCATTCACCCATCATCCTCATTGCAATGACGTGTTAACTGCAGACTGTCTTGCTACTCTGTGGACACCTGTAACCATTCATTTTTATTGGTCTCATTTAATTTTAACTGAAAATTATTTAACACTAGATTTGGTTTTTTTTAATCACCTCTCAAACATTTGCCATGAATATATTGCTCTGTTAAAAGCAATTTGGAAGAATGTCTCTGTCACTAAAAGATTGGCTGCCTCTCTCCATTTTCTCTCTCTAAACCCTTGTGGCAATAACACACCTGGAACAGACGGTGGAATGATCCTCTCTTGGGTACATTATATGTAATTATGTTTTCCTTCTCATGCATCTTGGGTCTCTCCTGAGTGATGTAAATCACTCCCTCACACATGAAATCATGCAGGGTCAATTCTTGGCAAGATATGACACATGAAATGCTACAATTTTTTGGGTGGGGGAATAGAAAAAATACTTTCTCATACATTTTTTTAAAAACATTTTCTTCCCTCACTGTATATTAATTGTCACTGCCTCTAACAATATATTAATTGTCATTATATTAAATCCTCCTGTTCTGCATTATCTTCCAGTTCTGGCCCTGATTCTGGCAAACACCCCTGTCCAAGACAGACATGCTCATCTTTATATATGTACTTAAATTCCCTTGAAGTTTGCCTAACGTTAACCATGTGCTTAAGTGTTTTCTTGAATTGGGACCTTAGTCTATATAAGAGGTGGATTTATTTGAAAGAATTGTCTGTTTTCGCTATGTAAAGCACACACAAAATGTTAACCCTGCTCTCATCCAGTTATTATTTTCCATCCCTTAGATGGGAAGGCAGTGTCGCTGTCGCCAATCGAATCTCAGCCCCATAGCCCTCATTACACAGCTTCGAACCAGCGGGAGCGGGAGAGCTTGGAAATACGCATGCGGGAGGTGGAGGAGGAGAACCGGGCGCTCCGCAAGCAGCTCAGCCTGGCGCAGAGCCGGAGCCCAACGCACCATCGTGGCAATCATTCAAAAACCTACTCCATGGAGGAGGGGACTGGGGACAGTGAGAGCCTGCGGGCTGGCATCGTGGCAGGGAACAGCTCAGAGTGTGGGCAGCAGCCAGCAGTGGAGAAGTGTGAGGTAAAACAAAAAGCATTACCAGAAACAATGAATGCGGGGGAAGGGGGGATTTATTCACCCAAGGAGTGTGCTTCTGAAAATGCTGCAATTCCCTTCAAGGGATGTTGTGCAGTAAATTCTAATAGATTTACAGTATACTTTGCTTTTGTCATCTTTTGATACTCTTGAAAATATTAATTTTTCTTCCTTAGGTTGGTCTCTCTTGTTATTTGGCTGATGTCTTGTTTTTGCGTCTCATGGTCCAGATTCAGGTGTAAACCAGCCTCTGTTGACTGCACTAAAGCAACGCTGATATACTTCAGCTGTGAATCTGGCCCCAGATGTTTCCAAATGAGCTGATAAGGACACAGTGCTTTTTAAAACCTTACTTCCTTGTTTGTGCACCAGCCATCCTGTCAGCACAACTCTGAATTTCTGTTCCTTAGATTGCTGCTGTTTAATCTGTTTGCTTTTCTGAATTGCCTATCAATGGAGTATCTAGTAGCAGCTGATGCAGAGCCACATGTTCTATACAATTAGCTACTGCAGACTCTTGTAGGAGAGGTTGGTCAATTCCATGGGCTTGGGATATGGGGGTGTCTGTTTTTGAGTAGTCGTTCATTTTATGCCTGCATGTTTGCAGTGGATGTCATGTAAACATTCAACTATTTGATTGTATCTGCAAATCAGGTAGCTGGACATCTAAATGATATCAACATGCATCCACAAATTTTCAGGTGTAAAATGGGAAGCCAGGGTGAGGCCTCGGTCAAAATGAAGCCAAACTGGCAGGGGCAGGAGGGTCAAAACTAGATTACTCACCCCCATTAAAAAATTAACATGTTTAATCTGATACCTGTCACTCTTTTTATCTTGTTTTTTTCCTGAAAAAATAGAAGGTGAAAAATAATATGATTGAGGGGCAAAAATTAGTCTTAATTATCTCTTCATATAAAATTAAGTCTGCTGTCTATTCATCTGACAAATTTGATGTATCTATTAAAACTAAAACACAGGTTTCCAGTGCTGGGCTTTTTTTTTTGACAATCAAAATATGTAATACTGGGGCTAAAGGTGGGGAGTCAGACTTTTTCCTCCGAACAATGAGGGTCTGATCTTGCTCTCTGTGTAATACAGGAGCAATTTGCCATAGAATTCAGTGGCAGGAGGATAAGGCCCTAAGTAAATAAATTTGACCTTCCTTCTTATTCTTAGATGAGTACTGGTTAGTTCAGTCCTAGCCTTAATGCCCTCAACCAATTTAGGGCAAATGAATACCTGTTAAAAAAGAAAATAGTTTAAGTGGTCTTCCAGAAATACATGTGCTTCCTCTGTGGGGTTTAGCTGGAGGCAATGGTTATATAAAACATGAAACCTCACTGTGCATGCCATCCCCTATCTAACCACATGCAATATTGATAACGAAATAACTTTTCCTTCTTCTTAAGGAATTCACATTATAATTCAGTGACAGCAATGGAAGTTTAATTTTAACTTCCCTATTATCAGATTTTCCAGGGGTCTCATTGTTTATACTATTACTGGAGATGCCAGCTCTGTGTTTGTGTGTGTGAGGGCAGTATTCCTTCCCACAAACACACACATATTTAGTTTTTCAAAATTTGGAGGTATTAACTGAATCTTTCTACATTTCTGACCTAAGAGAGCCTGTAGCAAGGCTTGGGGTGTGGAGTAGAGAAGGGGAAGGGTCTGGGAAGCAGTACAAAAGAAGGGGCGAGGCTAGAGCTCTGTGGGAGAATAAAAGTGCTGGTACTAGACTGTTGATCACAGTCAAGGAGCTCTTTAAATTTTGAAACATTTAATAACTCTCCATTTGGGGTAGTTTTAATAATAAAACATTTGAAAATGCAATTAAATGTGATTAAAATTTATTCTCTGATAACATGGTTTCTGTGATAATATTTATGATTTAGCTGATGATATTTAACATTTTATAGCATGTGCAACATATTCCAGCCCAGCCACCACTTCCTATTGTGTCCTGTGGGCTGGGATAGCTGTTCTGATGGGGTAATGTAGCATGAGGGGCAGAGAAGTCTGATCAGGTCTGTGGTCATTCTAATCTCTTGCTTGCATTAGCTAGATCCAAGTCTTGTGAAAGTACTATGTCTTGCCCTTGTAGACCTCCCGCTACTAGTGGACAGATGTATTGTTGTGGCGGAATGTAGCTGTTTTGGGAGATTATCATTGCAGAAGGAGAGGCGCTGTTAGGTTGCTATGGGCTATGTCATGGACGGCTTTGAATATCCAGACATGGGTTTAGAACTGGACTTAGCACAGAGCAGAGCAGTGGGGAGATGTCTTCATGTGGTGGTCTGCTACATTTTGTGACAGCTGGAGCTTTCTCAGGGTATGTGGCTTCATACTTGGATATGAGTTGCAGATTTGAGTGTGGAAGTTGTCACATGTACCACAAGTCAATATCTAAATTGTTCAGCCATCTGGCTTCATCATTAAAACTAGCAAGGTGTTGCACTTCATCCTCCAATCTTCTATTTGTGCACTTCTCTACCACATGTTTAACCGTCCTTATCGCTGCCTTGCGGTCACACTGAAGATTGGGCTAAACCAAATTTCTGCATTAGGGCAGCCATTCTGGTGGTTCCAGTCAGCAGCTTGTTAAACCAAGTCCAGGAGCTGTGTCCCAAGCTGCAAACAAGTGGTCATAGGTTAGGGCTTCTAATGTTTGTCAACATGCCTGCCTCTCGGTACTAGAGTGGCTTTCACTCTGTGAGGACATAGCTGTTGACCTCATTATGCCCTGGTTCATCTGAGATTGGTGTTGGACTGGCAACACTGGACATGAATACATGAGTGGCTGCTGCTAGAGGATGTCGCAAAGTCAGTCATAGTAAGCCAGCGGTAATTGCAGGTTGCGTAAGTGTTTTCTTCCAGAGGCATGCAGCTCTTCTGTGCATTGCTTACTTGCATCTTTTGTCAGCCTTGGATGCAGCAGGTTGTTTTCATCCATCATAGCTCTCCAGGCAGTTTTCAGGATGATGGCATCTCCTTGAAGTTTTGGGGAGCCATATAGGCCAATATATATAAATTAGATATTAATGTGCGGCTAAGAGAACCACTAATAGTACGGGTGGTTGTGTTCAGCTCCGAGTCAATGAGATGCATGTGCTGACTTCTGTCCCAAACTGCTGCCCAATATCAGCGAGAGAGGTATCATCCCCATGTATGTTCTTATCAGCCTTAGTTGTTGGTAGATCATAGGTAAGTAATTTAAAAAGAATAGGAGCTAGAACAGATCTTTGCAGGATTCCATCACAGAGATGCCTAACTTTGTCTCCAGCTTGCTAGATCAAGGTCCAATTCTTTATCATTTCCATGAAGAACTGCACAAACTTGGCTGTCAGCCCCACATGCCAGACAGTATCATATGCAGCTGACAAATCTCATCAGGATAGCACCAACTTTTTTGTCCTTTTTGAAGGCAGCTTCAGTGTCTTGTGTTAGACAAGCGACTTGGTCTTGAGTATATTGTCTTGAAGACCATTGTCCCGGAGGTCTCAATGCATGAATCAGTGTGGCCAGGTCTGGGTCTGATAGGATGGATAGAATCTTCTAGCCAGTTGCAGGTGGAAATGGGTATCCAGGAGCATCGAGGAATTTCAAAAGGATCTATGGCTGCTGACCAATTTAGTAATCTGAGGGAGATGTCCTTGATAGTGAGGAATATTACAGAGGAGGCAAGTTCTCTGAAGTGCCTACCTCCTCCTGTTAGCATCACTCAGTCTTGCCTGGATTTAAATGGCTCCTCAACCAGGTGCTGAATTTGGGTAGGCATAAAGAAAGCTGGGAGATGGCGCTGTTTGCCTTTGAGCGAAGGGAGATCTAGAACAGGGTTGTGTCTGTGTATTGTTGATGCTGCAGCCCATCTTGTCTCACCAGCTTTCCCAGTGGCTTTGTACAAATGTTGAATAATATCTGGGGAGCACTAAGCCTTGCAGCACAGTGCAGGTGAAGTCTTTGGAAGTTGGGGGACCAGCTATCTATAATAACCCTCTGAAATATTCCAGGGCATTTTTGTTCATTCCCTCAGCATCTTGGAGGCAGGACAGGAGCATCTGGTGATCAATAGTATCAAGTGCTGCAAAGAGGTCCAGCAGGTGTCGTATGGATGTTTTTCCCTTGTCTCTGGGCCGGAGGAAGTCATTCAACAGAGCAACAAGTACCGTCTCTCTATTGTGCTCTGGCCTGAAGCCTGACTGAGGGGGTTCTAGGACATTGACAGCTGACAGGTGGCATGAGAGGCAATTTTTTGGTAACTTCTCAACCAACTTGCTTAGAAAAGGGAGATTAGAGAGAGGATAGGCTCATGCTAACACAGTTTAGAATCTTATTTTTCTGGTCAGGACAGACCAGGCAAAATTGTGCTTGTAAGCAATATTGTGTCTAACCCCAGTCCATAACATGGCTTCAGAATGATTGTATGTGGTCTACAATCACCAGAAGAAAGTAGAGTTTAAGCTGTGTATAAAACTGGTCTGCTAACATGACTTTAATTGACAGTAAGGGCTTAGATCTCCATAAAGCCATAGATAAATTGGGAGACACCCAGATGGGAGACTAACCAAGCATAGTGCAATCAAAAATATACTGGAATCCAAGTCTATAGATTCAGCAGTTATAAGTTAAACTGCTGTTACTTTGGCAACCTATCTTGTTTTGTTATATCAGGATGGTGACACGGGGTCTGATCTTGCTAAGCAGTGAATGGCCTCAACTCCACTGACTTCAGTGTGAGTTTATAGCATTGAATATCTCACAGCATCACTCCCAAAGTTTGCTGCAATAAATCTAATGTGACTGATACCTAAAGCTACAATTTTGGCAAGGAATTTTTTTTAGTAAATTTTGTTACAGAGATGCAGGGAAAAAATAAGTAACAGAAAGGTCACCAGTAGTTTTTGCTACATCAACATACACAATAATATAGTGGGGCGGGGGGCTGAAAGGTGAGGCCCTGGGAGTGAGGGTGAAGAGCGAGCCCACCCTGCACTCACCCCAGAGCAGTGGCTCCTGTCCCATGGAGTTGGGCCCAGCTCCCTGATGTGGGCGTTGCAACCTGGTGCTTGGGGACACAGCACCTCTCAGGTTTGCCCATCTGTCCCCTGTAGATGGAGACAGAGGGACAGATGGGTCAAACCTGAGGGATGCTAACCAAATACGTTTTTACTGCCATTTCAAAGATTTCACAAACTCTACTCAAATTAATCATTTATGTGACCTTGTGACAAAATTATAGCCCTACTGATACCTAACACATGGTGCAGCTCTTCTTCCTGCCACCCACCACTCCAGATTCTGGTTGTACGGATAATACATGTCTCTCAAACCTACAGATCGTCCCAGCCTGTGTTGCAGTCCACTTTTGGGGACTGCTGACTGTGTGAGGAGTGAGAATTCCTATTTGTTCTCTGCATAGTGGACTCCCTCAAGAAAGTGAGAGCTGTCTGAGTGAGAAACTAGCTAGCCAAGCTTCAAATGGAAACCAGCTAGGCATCCCTACACTTTCACAGCAATGTCCCGTTTCAGAGCTTTGTTCTCAGCGTGGTGAGCTCTCCTTGCCCTCTTTGTTCATTTAAAAAAAAAGAAGGAAGAGTGGGGGATGTTCAAATCAAAATCTGTAAAGGTTAATTTTCTATTTCCCAAAGCAATGGCAATGATTTACTGTGAAACATTCAGAGCAGGGTAAATGATTGACGTTCATGTTAGTTGATAATTATTGCTGGGAACCTTTCCCTACCCCTCCTTGAGCCTAACAGAAGAACTTGCCAAACCTCTGCCTCGGATTCAAAGGAGGGTGGGGAGAAGAGTGAAAACTATTCTTGTGTCTTCCTCCGTCTTGCTCCACCTCAGATTAAAAGCTAAATAACTATATTTAGTTTTTACATGATGTAAAATTCCTGAACGTGTCTGCTTATAACAAACATACATACATTTGTAAATCTCAGTACAGAAGATAAAACAGTGTTTAAAACATCTGCACATATTTGCATACTTTGAATAGTATACACAGAAATTTTATATAGATGTGTGTGTGTGTGTGTGTGTAATGCATACACACACAAATATAAAATACTCACACAGTTGATAAATACAATGCCTTTCCTACATCAGATGTAATTTAGCAACAGTAATGACTTTGGAATGATGATGGTGTTATAACTCAATTAAAATGTTTTTAACAAAACTGCCTCAAGTGGGCTGCAAACAGCTGCAGACCACCCACTCCGATCTCCAACAATTGCCGCAATAAATATAGCCCTGTCATGTATGTTTTCTCTTTCATGAATGATAAAACACAAAAAAAGGCTTTATTTTTGTTCCTTTTGTGTCCTTTTTTCCCTCAGACGATCCATGTCGCCATTGTTTGTGCTGGATACAACGCCAGTCGGGATGTTGTCACGCTTGTCAAATCGGTCTTATTTCACAGGTAAAAGTGGCTTTCTCTTCTTGTATGTTGTGTGTCTGAGTCCAACAAAATAAGCATTTGCTCTTTCTAAACTCTCCCTTGGGGGAGATCAGCTCTCCTTTCCATGCTACAGCAAGTAATCCTGTTTGTTTGGAAGTAAGGGAGGTTGGGATTTACATCTACCCCCCACTGTGCCAGGAGTAGTTTACAACTCCCCCTTCATGCAGACTTCTGTAGTGGGCTCATGGATCAGTGGTCCAGTCAGTTACACCCAATTCCTTATGGGAGCATAGGGACTGTATCTCTATCTGTACTATAAAATGCCTAGCACACTTGAGTGATGTAAAATAATAATATAATACTCATTAGGCCTAGGTCTAATAGTTTATGGCACAGGTGTAGATAGGAATTTGAGATTTATATACAAACATGGCGATTATGTTGCCACAGCCTACAGTTTACACCATATTTTTCCAAAGTAGACCTGTTACCGTACACAATATACTCACCAAGGGCTAAATTGTGCACTCCTGTGTCTTCAGTGAGTGTATGGTGTTCACAATCTGGCCTTAGCATATCAAGTACAGTTAGAGCTAGTAGAGTGTGACTGTGTTTGAGACTGAAGAAGAAATGTCCAGTTGGCAAAAGAAATGGCACTCCTAGAATATTGGCATTGTGCGCAAGAGTGTATACTCATCTTATGTCCATTGGTCATGTTGGTGAGGGGCAACAAAAAGATGTGTCTACACTCAGAGTGGAGTGTAGAGTACGGACGCTGCATGCCCCAGCTAGCCAGGGTATAAATAGCAATGTAGATGGGGAGGCTTAGACGAATAGAGTGCCCTACAAGCTTGAACCTCCCCAGGGTCTATACCCTGCGTGACTCTCCACATGCCCAACCTGTGCCTCCCACGTCTACACTGCTATTTTTAGCAGTGTAGTGTCCTGCTTCCTCCCCCCAGCCAGAGCCTTTCCTCCCCGTGATGAAAGTCTTTCCCCACTGCCTCTCCACTGCCTGAGCCTTTCACTGTGGGGTATTGCTACACAGCACAGTATCGAGTGTGAATGCAGCTTGCCTTTCGCTGCAGAGTATAGCTACGCCGGTAATGCCTGTACTCTACAAACCTCTGTAAGTGTATATGTAGTGAAACGTTTTCCTGTCGGGGGAGAGGGTGGAAAGGGGGGGAGAGTTGATCAACCTAAAGCAGACTAGGTAGGTTATCAAAATGTGCTAAGAGCATGAACGCTTTGCCCTTACTCATGGTGAATGTTACCTTGCACCAGGAGTGGTCCCATTGAAGCCAGTAGGCATGATTCTTGCCTTGCCGCTTGTGTAGTCCCTTATTATGTGTAAAGTGAGTGTAAAACACTCCTAAATCAGAAGTGTGGTGTACTTAATACAGCTGTAAATGACTGCAGAAAATGCAAGGCAGTAGAGGATCAGGTCCAGTGCGACCATTTGTGGAATACTCAATGTGAACAAGGGTATCAAAATGTGACCCTAAGAGTATGTCTACACTGCAGTTGGGGGTATGATTGCAGCACATGTAGAAATACTTGAGTCAGCTTTGGTCTAGATAGATTAAACAATAGACCATGGGCACCGGCTGCTCAAGTATATACAAGTATGTCCCAGGTGGGGAGAGCTAGCCCCCGTAGCTCTCTGAGCTTCTGAAACTTCACTGTCCTTATAGCCTGAGCTAGATTTGATTTAGCTAGATCACAGCTAGCTCGGGTATGTCTATATGTGCTGCAGTGACACCTCCCGATTACAATTTAGACATTCCCTTACTGTGATAGCAGTCTAAGAATCCCGGGCTTATCTATACACATAACTGAACTGGTTTAACTTAGGGTGTGAAGTTAAATTTAAACTGGTTAAAAATGCTGTATTGACACTATTTCACTTTTAAGTCAGGCTTATTTCAGTTTAACTTAAATTGATTAGGAACAGGTTTAAGCTAACCTATTAAACTGAAATATGTGTGTCTATACAGCGGTTTGCAACAGCTTAACTATTATCTATTATTTATTTTAAGGAGTACTGCGTAAAGGGATCTGGGGGTCATAGTGGACCACAAGCTAGGTATGAGTCAACAGTGTAATGCTGTTGCAAAAAAAAAAGCAAACATCATTCTGGGATGTATTAGCAGGAGTGTTGTAAGCAAGACACAAGAAGTAATTCTTCCACTCTACTCTGCACTGATTAGGCCTCAGTTGGAGTATTGTGTCCAGTTCTGTGTGCCACATTTGAGGAAGGATGTGGACAAATCGGAGAGAGTCCAGAGAAGAGCAACAAAAATGATTAAAGGTCTAGAAAATACGACCTACGAGGGAAGATTGAAAAAATTGCTTTTGTTTAGTCTGGAAAAGAGAAGACTTGGGGTGGGGGTGGGGGGAGAGAGAGACATGATAACAGTTTTCAAGTACATAAAAGGTTGTTACAAGGAGAAGGGAGAAAAATAGTTTTTCTTAATCTCTGAGGATAGGACAAGAAGCAATGGGCTTAAATTGCAGCAAGGGAGGTTTAGGTTGGACATTAGGAATTGCCTAGGGGGGTTGTGGAATCTCCATCATTGGAGGTTTTTAAAAGCAGGTTAGACAAACACCTGTCAGGAATGGTCTACTTCCATGAGTTCACGGGACTGGACTAGATGACCTCTCAAGGTCCCTTCCAGTCCTATGATTAAAAACTGCCTGTTCCCCAAGCTTTTGGAGAGACCATAAAGAGGAAAGAATGACCCCATTCTCATATTGTTGTTTGTTTGTTTGTTTGTTTTGCAGTGACATATACGGGAACTTTGGAAATTAACTTTGTATAAATAGCTTTGTTGTTTGTTTTTACAGACGACGAGGAGCGAGGGATTTACTGTTTCCTCCCTTAGTTCTCTATTTCTAAGATCACTGGAAAGTAAAAGAAAATTATCATTTATAGGTACATTTATAGCAGCAGGAAAATGTATTGAAATTGTTGCAGAAAGAAACGCCAGTAAAAACAGCTTGACAAGTTTAAGAAGATGTGTGAGATGCAAAGAATGACAGAGATCTTGAACTCTCAAATTAACTCCTTTACAGCTAAGTGTTCTCCATGGGATATAGTTATTACTGTACATAAGTTTTAATTACCATCCAGTATTGACTTGTAACTCCTACTTAGAAATTAGATGTCACCCATATTATTTAATCTAGAAATAGGGTGGGGTTTTTTGTCTGTCTATCCTGGTTAGTTTAGTTACCATCAATTCTCATTGTCATAGCTTTCATGTTATAATTTATGGCCCCGATTCTTCAGACACTTATGCATGTGCTCAACTTTGAGCATGTGAACAGTTTCAGTAAAGTAAGTGGGGCTACTTAACTTAGAGATAAGTACATGTGTGTTTGCATAATTGTTCATGGTGTGTTTGACATGTCTTTGTATGAGATATGAGGTGCACATAGCTTGTGAAAGATCTAGTAAAGAACTACTTTTAACAGTGCTCTAGGTAGTAAAAGAATATTTATGGGAATAAGATTTGCAACACTGGACAATTTGTTTGTGTTTCTAAAGCAGGCCACAACTTTACAATATTAGACATATAGGGTAAAATTTCAAAAGCACCCAAGTCCCATTTTCAAAAGTGACCTGGCACTTAGGAGCCTAAGTCTTATTGAAAGTCAGTAGGAACTAGGCTGCTAAGTCACTTTTGAAAATGGGACTTAGGTGCTTTAGAAACATTTTTCTCACCATCTTACGCATTAAAAATGTCTGATGGATTGGGTTAGTGCCTTCACCTTGGGAAAACTATGTTTAAATTTGGCTTAGATCTAGGATGACCATCCCATTTTGGCTGGGATAGTCCCTTTTTTTAAGCTCTGTCCTGGCCGTCCTGACTTTTTTGGCAAAAGTGGGCATTTGTCCCATTTGCTCTTGCCAAGTGATAATCAGTTGGCAAAAGCAAACGGAACAAATGCCCAGTTTTGCCAATAAAGGGGGGGTGAGACCCCTAATGGGCATGGAGGAACGTGCGGGGGTGTGTGTGCAGCAACGCCAGCTCCATCTGGGAGGAAGGGCTCAGGAAAGTGGCTCGGGTCAGGCTGGCCCCGCATGGGCAGGCAGCAGGGGGGCTCGGGCCTCCCTGCACATGGGGAGGAGAGGGGGGCCTTGGGCTGGCCCCACATGGGTGGGTGGCAGGGGGGGTTGGGCCGGCCCCTGGGATGTCCTGTTTGGGAAAATATGGTCACTCTACTTAGATCACAAGTGAAATGAGTTGGATGGTCTCAACCAAGTCCCTACTGGAAATTTATCCATATCACAAAGCATCCATATAGTCTGGCATAATTAGCAATTCAGATAATCACAGCTGGAGAGCAGGAACACTGCAGGCCAGGATTGAGGGCTGACTGCAAGCTTCCCCTATGCAGCACAGTCAATGCTTGTTTTCGTAGCCTGCAAACTCTGTGCTACTCCAGTTCTGCTGAGTTGCCCCTGAGAAAAGTGTGTCAATTACATCAAACTGTGCTAAAAGCTGTTGTGATTTTGTGGCGTGAACGAATGTTTTCTGATTCAGCTCCTTTTTACTGTGGAATGAGGTACAGTTTTGAACCTAGGTATTCCTATAAGGAAGACATCCGCTAATGCCACTGTACCATCTACCTCCTTCTCTTCCCACTCCCTGGTGCTTGAATACAAAAATAGTTTCCAAACTGCTTGGATAAGTAGCTTCGCTTGTGTCCCATGATCTGTATGGTATGTCTGGAATCACAAACTTGCTGTTTCAATAGCTGGCAGAGAAAGACCCACAGAGAGCTAACATGCTCAATATGCAAGATTTTCTGCATGTTCAAGCAGGGGAGAGCGGATAGCATGCTCCATCTTTAGAAGCTCCTGTTGTCTACATTCTTAATGACCCAGCACGCCTGCTGTCTTTTGTCTTTCTTTAGTGCACTCCAGCTCAAAGGTAGGGATATAATAAATATGTTAATGCACAGGAGGGAGGATGATTAGACTGACATGACATCCTTTTCTCAGAAAATTGCCACAGACTGTATAAGGCAGTCTAGGGACCTCTTTTGTATTAAAATACACAGTGACACTCTAGCTGAAGCATCCTTTAATTACTAAATTACAATGAAACTCCGATAAAAGCATGTGTGACATCCGCATGAATGCCAGACAAACTCATTGCAATCAGTGCTCTTACAACAAAAACCAAATGAAATACATCAGGAGAAGAGGGGACAACAAGAGGGTTGCCTGGAAGAGGCCAAGCTCTCAGACAACAGAATGTGTTCCAGGGGTGTTCTAGGGCAAGTAGAGTGTCTGAGAGAAGCTGCACAGTGTTTGCCCACATTATAAACATCCTGCTTTCTTGCAATCTACTCCTTCAGTTACATGGCACAATCCTTCAGTTTTTCTTTGTTGCTGGCAGTGTTAAATCTTGCGCCTGCTAGATCATGTCTGCCTAAACATCGGTGATCAGAAGAATCTAAAAAGGTCTTTGACAACATGCTTGGATGCATGTACATTTCACCCTTTTACAAATATATTTGAGAGTGAACATAGTGATCATAAAAGTGAAGCACTAACAACATTAGTTTAAAGGCAGGTATAGCGCAAGCAAGCCTCCATCCCACCTTTCATGCACATAAAGCTCCTTCAATGCAACTCATCTGTGACTTGCAACGCCTGCTGCTAGTCAGATCCCACCCACTCACAAAAGAATGTTGACCATGCTGAGTTGTTTTGTGCACAAATGAGAATAGAAGGAGACATCTCCAAACCTATTTTCACTTGAGGCCTCCCAAGTCAGACTTTGAAACTACAGCTGACATGAAATTGTACTCACACTCTCTGAACCAACCACTTATGTCCCTGCCATTCAACCCGCATAATGCACCACGGAGACCTCTATGAACATTTCTCCAGATTAGTAGCTCCTGCTAACCATAAAGTCCTTTCTTTCCAATCAAGCTAATCTTTAAAACGTATGCCCGTTTCCAAGGCTAGGTCTACATTGGGGAGACGTGGGGGGTCCTAAGATACGCAACTTCAGCTACGCGAATAATGTAGCTGAAGTCGGCATATCTTAGGTCGATTTACCTGGCCGTGAGGATGGCGGCGAGTCGACCGCTGCCGCTCCCCCGTCGACTCCGCTTCCACTTCTCGCTGCGGTGGAGTTTCGGAATCGACAGCAGAGCGATCAGGGATCGATTTTATCACGTCTACATTAGACGCGATAAATCGATCCCTGATAGATCGATCACTACCCGCCGATCCGGCGGGTAGTGTAGATGTACCCCAAGACAGCATTGTTTACATGCAGAGGACAATGTAATGAACCTTGGCTTAAGTTTAAACTAATTTTCAGCTGAAAATATCCAATTTTTCTTTTTACCTCCTCCTGAACCCCCCCAAAAGTTACTCCAGCTGTGACCTGACCAAGGAGTGCTGCTAAGGCATGGGTCTCTGCATAGGTAGCCCTGGCCTCAGTTGATATTTAGGGGGACAGATCAACTGCTTGCTTGTTCAGCAAGATGAGAAAGGGAGCCCTTGCAGACCTTCCTGTCCCCTCTCTGTGCAGGTTTTAGAATTTGGTTCCTAATAAGAGGGGTTGTTTCTATGCAGGGTGGATCTGCGTGTCATGACTTGTGTGTTTCCACTAGCTAAAAATCAAGCTAAAGCTGTTACCCTGCATCTCATCTAGAAAAAAAGGTTAAATTTAGGAAACGTGGAATTAGCATGCTAGCTGAACCAGACCTAAACTGGACCACTTTTACTAAACAAGACAAACCCTTTTGGGAGATGCTGTACTGCTAACCTTATGCCAGTCACGCTTCTGAGTACGACGGACTCAGCCAGCAGCATGCATTAATTTTAAAAAAGTAAATAGATGTCCCAGCTTATTCACGGTGAGGATTATTTATAATGTTACTATCTTTCTACCCACTGGCCGGAGTCAAATGAGTGCTGTTTTCTTTTTAAATAATCGTTCAAGGATAGACAGTCCCTATGGTTTCTAGAGCAGCAGGAAATGTGCAGAACACTAAAGCCATCACTAAATGGAGGAAGGGACGGGGAGAGAAAGTGAAAAGTAACTGCTCATTGGGCAAAATGATCACTTCAATATAAATATTTTACATTTACAGTAAATAATATTAAAAATAAAAAAGACAAGGATCAATGCAATAATAACTTAGTTTACATGAAAATATTTTAAAGTTTTAATAAAGATTTTAATGTTCACAAATCCACAAATTTAAATTCTGCAGATGTGATGTATTATAAGGAATCTTCATCCATGGATAGCTTAAGGCCTCTCTAGTCCTATTTTATTCAGGTTCTTATACCTCCCTCATCATTGTAGTATCTGAGCATCTTCCAATAGTTCATTAAGTGATACGATTAAAATGTCGTTTATTCTTGCTCTCAGCCAGGCCCCCGTGTGGGGGTGGGGACGGGGGCAATTGTGTGTGTAGGGTAGGATTTTAATTTTGTTTTGTTTTGTGAAATGTACATGCTGCTGTGTGTGTTAGTGAAGGCAGGTTGAAGAAGTGTGCCTTGCACTTGGATCAGAAGATGGTGAGGTTTGTGATGGTCCTGACTTCTGGGGGAGTTCAGACCAGAGACTTGGACCAGCCCCCAAGAAAGCTGTCTCCTGAATCTGACACAAGAATGAGGGACAGACTCTTTAATTAGCATTTTATTATTTATTTTGCATCTGGTGGTGCCTAAAGGCCCCAACCAGATGCCATTGTGCCATGTGCTGTAGAAATATAGAGTAGAAGACAGTCCCTGCTCTGATGAGTTTGCATTTTGAAAGACAAGACAGACATACAAAAATAACAAAATAACTTGCCAAGAGCACATTATTTTGTAATTAGAGTACAATTTCCCCCAGTTTTTCCATACACATAACTGTCCCACCCCCAACTTCCACTCTTTCCAGCTACCACTTAAACCTCTTCACCGTCCTTGCCCACTGTGAGTGCCCTCCCCCATCAGCCTCATTTTGACAGATGGATGCCCCCACCCCCCCACACACACATACACAAACATCCCTCCAAACCACACACTGCCAAAAGTATGTGAAGGCCAGCTCTCAGCTGATTCCTCTTCCCACTGAGTGAGGTGAAACCCTCTCTTTCAGATTTGTATACTTTTTGCCCAAAGTTTCTCCTTATTGGAAAAAGACCAGTCTCAGTGTTGGAATAGATTTCATTGATTCCAAAAGGTACATAAAAACATCGTCTGAGAATAATGAAATTTTACTTTTTGTGGAGTTGTTCAAAATTCTTACAGCTAGTAGATCAATAACACTGGCAAATAATAATGGGGGAAGAAGACAGCTCTGCCTCATGCCTTCTGGTAATGAGAAGGATTCTGTGTTCAAACCATTGACTCTTACAGTGGAGTTTGGTTTATCATAGAGCTTTATGAACCCATTTCACAAACGCTCCACAGAAACCCATAGCCTATAGTCCTTGAAAAGGTCCAGCCACCACATCTGGTCAAAGACTCTGTCCCCAAGTAATGCCCGTACAATGGCCTTAGAGTTCCAGAAGGAGTTCAGAGTGAGTCGGGATGCTGCTTTCTCCCACAAATGTCCATATGCGCACAACACAACCCCCCACATCCAGTAGTTTAATGTTGGGGAAAAAAATAATGACTAGATTCAAAGGTGGATGGAATGAGCTCAAGCAATGTTTTGTTAGATTTGAGTTTGTTATTACTTATTAAATCTGGCTCAATTATTATCTATTAGATACAGTTCAGTTGATCATAGAATCATAGAATATCAGGGTTTGAAGGGACCTCAGGAGGTATCTAGTCCAACCCCCTGCTCAGAGCAGGACCAATTCCCAACTAAATCATCCCAGCCAGGGCTTTGTCAAGCCAGGCCTTAAAAACCTCTAAGGAAGGAGACTCCACCACCTCCCTAGGTAACACATTCCAGTGTTTCACTACCCTCCTAGTGAAATAGTTTTTCCTAATATCCATCCTGGACCTCCCCCACTGCAACTTGAGACCATTGCTCCTTGTTCTGTCATCTGCCATCACTGAGAACAGCCGAGCTCCATCCTCGTTGGAACCCCCCTTCAGGTAGTTGAAGGCTGCTATCAAATCCCCCCTCATTCTTCTCTTCTGGAGACTAAACAATCCCAGTTCCCTCAGCCTCTCCTCATAAGTCATGTGCTCCAGACCCCTAATCATTTTTGTTGCCCTCCGTTGGACTCTTTCCAATTTTTCCACATCCTTCTTGTAGTGTGGAGCCCAAAACTGGATACAGTATTCCAGATGAGGCCTCACCAATGTCAAATAAAGGGGAATGATCACGTTCCTCGATCTGCTGGCAATGCCCCTACTTATACAGCCCAAAATGCCGTTAGCCTTCTTGGCAACAAGAGCACACTGTTGACTCATATCCAGCTTCTCATCCACTGTGACCCCTAGGTCCTTTTCTGCAGAACTGCTACCTAGCCATTCGGTCCCTAGTCTGTAGCAGTGCATGGGATTCTTCCGTCCTAAGTGCAGGACTCTGCACTTGTCCTTGTTGAACCTCATCAGGTTTTTTTTGGCCCAATCCTCTAATTTGTCTAGGTCCCTCTGTATCCGATCCCTACCCTCTAGTGTATCTACCACGCCTCCCTAGTTTAGTGTTATCTGCAAACTTGCTGAGAGTGCAGTCCACACCATCCTCCAGATCATTAATAAAGATATTAAACAAAACCGGCCCCAGGACCGACCCTTGGGGCACTCCGCTTGAAACCGGCTGCCAACTAGACATGGAGCCGTTGATCACTACCCGTTGAGCCCGACGATCTAGCCAGCTTTCTGTCCACCTTACTGTCCATTCATCCAGCCCATACTTCTTTAACTTGGCGGCAAGAATACTGTGGGAGACCGTATCAAAAGCTTTGCTAAAGTCAAGGAATAACACATCCACTGCTTTCCCCTCATCCACCGAGCCAGTTATCTCATCATAGAAGGCAGTTAGGTTAGTCAGGCACGACTTCCCCTTCGTGAATCCATGCTGACTGTTCCTGATCACTTTCCTCTCCTCTAAGTGTTTCATAATTGATTCCTTGAGGACCTGCTCCGTGATTTTTCCAGGGACTGAGGTGAGGCTGACTGGCCTGTAGTTCCCCGGATCCTCCTCCTTCCCTTTTTTAAAGATGGGCACTACATTAGTCTTTTTCCAGTCATCTGGGAGCTCCCCCGATCGCCATGAGTTTTCAAAAATAATGGCTAATGGCTCTTCAATCTCACCCGCCATCTCCTTTAGCACCCTCAGATGCAGCGCATTCGGCCCCATGAACTTGTGCACGTCCAGTTTTTCTAAATAGTCTCGAACCACTTCTTTCTCCACAAAGGACTGGTCACCTTCTCCCCATACTGTACTGCCCAGTGCAGCAATCTGGAGCTGACCTTGTTTGTGAAGACAGAGGCAAAAAAATCATTGAGTACATTAGCTTTTTCCGCATCCTCGGTCACTAGGTTGCCTCCCTCATTCAGTAAGGGGCCCACACTTTCCTTGATTTTCTTCTTAAGGGATTCTTGGTGGGGTTTGGTCATTGCTATGAACTATTTACAGTTTCACCTAGTCTCTAAGGCCCCTATATACAAAGGATCTTAGGTGTCTAAGTCTTATTTATAGGTAGGACTGCAATACACACAGCTCCTGCTTGGCTTGGCTGCTGAATCCAGTAGGTGCCTAAACTCACCTGGCGCCTATGGTATTGCAATAAAAGTTCCCTAGTTGCCTATCTTTCTGCTTCTGGGCATGCTTCACTGTGGGCATCAGGATGCCTGTCTTCTGCCTAATCCCCAGAGCAATCCACAAAGCTGGGGAAGTTGTTCCTGTGATTTTCCTAGGTGCCTAAAAGTGAGGCATTGGAATACCTAAGTCTATTTGTAGATCTGGGCCTAATTGATTACATAATTAAATCACCTCACTGAAGACATGCCTTGGCTAGTATACCGTTCAGTTGTATCTGTCAGCAGGTCACTGGGATCTGTATTAGGAACATAATTGTTAAGCCCCTATTTTGCCTCTGACACATACCTTCCTTCCGGCTGAATCTTCACTGTGATCTAACATCTTGAAAGAGGTTTTTGAGTAGGACAGCTACTCCTTTTTTCCCAGGAGGAGCTAAACTAAAGAAAATGTAACCTAGCTACTTTTATTTAAGTCATTCAAATGACATTGGGTCATTTGAATGAGTATGAAATGCCTCCAAACATATGAATGTCTTTATATAAAAATTATGTTTTTCCTTTTTGTTGCTTTATTTCATCTATTAGTATTTGGTGTAATTTTATTTTATTAGCTCATGCTTTAAAGTAAAGGGAAACTTTTTGTTTGTTTGTTTTCCTCAGTTTTATTCCTTTCCCAGTCCAATTTGAGATATATGAATCAATGGCCCTGTAAGGCTACAAAACAAAAGCAACTGGGAGATATCTGCAAAAACTACATTAGATGTCCAAAGTGAGATCGATCTCAACTACTGCAGGACAGAAGGGCCTATGGAATTTTCACTCTTACCAACACACCTTGACATATTGTTTTGTCTGTTCCCAGATTTACTGCTTTTGTACTATGTTTCCTCTGGACTTTTCTCTGCCAGTGAAATACTTTTCTTAATCTCTGTTGTTCTCAGATTTTCTTGGCAAACTACCTGTTTTCTCTTACTGGGGAATTTAGATGACCCATGGTGTCATCCTCTCCTTTCGTGCTGGTTTAGTGAAGCAGATCTAGACATATTACTGTTGCCACATTGGTTTGCTAATAGGATACTCAGCAGCTGGCAAATGGCTGAATTCCTTCCCCAGTCTCTCCCTGCCCCAGGGCATGCTAAAGGCTAAAACACTCTCAATTCCTCTACACTGGGGGCCACTATAGTTTAATTTGTTTGATGTTGTTGAATTCAGATTGGGTGAGGTTAGAGCTCTGAAATTATCCCACCATCTTGTTGTACAGCCACTTGTTATACTGCTAATTGTACTCTTTATACCTCTTTCTCAAACGGGTGACATGATCCACATCTCCACTGAATGACTCCATTGACTTCAATGAGTGTTGGCTCGGACCCCACATGCAGAAAGTTTGTGTCTGAGGCACTGCAAAACCGTTGCTGACACCTAATGTCACTATGATTGTCTTTTTCTGCTGGAACACGTGCTGCCATTTTATATCCTGTTCATTGTATACATTTTCACACTCTTTTGATTGACTGTGTTCATTGAGGAAAAACTGAATGATCTTCCTTAGAGCAGAAAGGGAATGACAATAAAAAATGGACAGATTGTTCTCTAGGGCAGAGAATAGGGAAAGAGAAGACACTTGACCTTTTGGGTGAAACCAAAGCAAAGTATAATGGACCATCTTAGACGTGCCTGGGCCCAAACATACATAGGTTCCCCAAATTCTTATTCACATTGCAGATTTTAGTAGCAACCATTACCTTCCCCAGCATCTGAAATTAAACGTTCCTCCATTGTAGATGAAAAATGTCCTTTGACAAGTGCACCCATTTACTTTTATAAATTCCACATAAATGAGACTCCATTATGCCTCCCAGGGGATCAAAAGAAGGTTGTGCTGATGCTAAGGGCTAAATGGACCATCTGTCTTCTTAGTGGCTTTCACAAATTCCCATCCCTCTTTGCTGATGGCGAAGTTGCCAGCCTATGGATAAATATGCAGTACCCCTTCTTACTACAAATCATTGCTAAATTCCAATGACAGGTCTCCATACTCCTACCACGGAAGTTGAATAAAGATCAGGCTGTTACTCTCCCTCCCCCAAAGAGGGAAGCAAAGAGAGGTGATTTAACCATCGCGTTTGTAATGTCACAGCTCCTATTGCAGTGAAAGCGTTCGGTAAGCTTTATCAAACCTTTAACTCAGGTTGGCTCTGATTCATCGCTCATCCTGGTTGGATGCATTTGATTAAGCCTTGTTTATATGAATCCTAGTGTGAATCCGAGTTGGACATATTTTTAAACAAAATTTTCTCTTTGTGTCTGGTTTCCTCCAACCCTTCCTTCTTTATAGGGGTAGGGGCACGAGGGGGTTTACAATACCCAGTCAATCAATTTCTTGAGACCTTTCATTGTTAGTAGCTGAGGGGCATTGGCATGGGATAGCTAGCTCCAGGTTCTCCTAGCATTGATGACTAGGCTGTACCTCGGCTTGGCAGGATTCAGTTTCAATTGATAAAGGTCAGTCAACGTCAATGTCAGTGGACACATTGCAATCAATGAAAAAAAAATCAGTCTGTTGTCGGCTCACCTTGTGCCTGCAGGGATTGGGTGTCACCAGCTCTGTGGCAGCATAGCGGCCCTCTTTAGCCCCACTGTCACGGATCTGCTCTCTCACTCACCAGCTGGGGGTATTGACCAGGACCCCCTCTTACTTCTGTGACAGTGGGCTTGCAGAGGGCTCTCTGCATGACTGTGGAGCCACTGACACATGATCCCCGCAGGCGCAAGGTGTGTGTAGAAGAGGTGGCTGCGGTGCTGGTAGGGCAGAGTAGAGACCCCTAGCCAGAACTACGAGAAGAAGGAGTGCGAGCCCTTGAAAGGAGCCATTCAGAAGCCAGGTGGCTTTCCCTGCAGTTGGAGGCCGCAGACACTCTGAAGAAACTTGCATTAAATTAAAATTGATAAAAATGGGGGGGGAAGTGTTGAAAATAAAAATTGATTTTTTTCCATTGAAATTTAAAAAAAAATGAATTCTGCCAAGCGTTACTGGACGTGTTCTGAATCAATGGTGTGTGCAGGTGCAATGGGACTGGAAGACCACCATGTTTATTTGGGGTTTTTGGGGGGGGGGGGGTTTGAACCTCTCATCTCCCTGCTTCCCCGGGGGCAAGTATTGTCATCACACAGAGAGACCACCAGGGTAACCCAGAAGAGTAAATGCAATCACCTTGTCAGTTCAGGTCCCCAAAAGGGGACTGTTTTCTTTTAGAAGACCGAATTGGATTTTTTAGGTTAGATCTTCAGCTGGTGTAAATTAGCATCGCTCCATTGAAGTAAATAGAACCACACCGATGCACATTCTGCTGAAAAGCTGATCCTGTGTTTCTGTGATTATTAATTAATACATGTGGATTGTGGTAGCACCTAGGAGCCTCAGCCCTGGACCTGGACTTGGACTCCGTTGTGCTAGGTGTTGTATGTTATGCTACAGTAGAGTTGGGTAAAGTTTTGTAGATTTTGGTGTCCTTTGCTTATAATTGGAGCTTGGTTCAAAGGTTTCTATATCTCCTTCTCTCCCTTTTTATATCAGGCGAAACCCTCTTCACTTCCACCTCATTGCAGATGCTATTGCCAAACAGATCCTGGCGACTCTCTTCCAGACCTGGATGGTCCCTGCTGTGCGCATAGACTTCTATGATGCAGATGAGCTCAAGGTAAAGAAAAACAAAACAAACTCAAACTGTTTTTTTTTTTTTATTTCTACTTGATTTGTCTGGTTTTGAGGTAGCATTCTGATTGGCTGACAAGAATTCCAGCTTGTGTGTTTGAGAACTCAGAACTAACCAGAACTCTCTGTGTTGCCCAAAGTATTACAACTAGCACACTGTGTGATTAGTGCCACATCTAGTCCAGGAGCCTTAAAATTCTACCTGCCTTGCAGAAGATTTCTTGTCCTTCAAGATGAATTACATTGAATAAAATTTCTTCCCTGTAAAAGCAACACAGCTTTCTTGCAGAACAGATGGAATCTTAAGCCTCTCGTACTGTAAGCACTCAGCCTCCTAGCACTCCTGAGGCATGTGTATTAGTAAGGCCTTGTCTACACTCCGGGGGGGGGGGAGATCGATCTAATTTATGCAACTTCAGCTACATGAATAAAGTCGCTGAAGTCAACATACTTAGATCTACTTACTTGCGGGGTCCACGCTACGCTATGTTGACAGGAGACACTCTCCCGTCGACTTCCCTTGCGCTTCTCGTTCAGGTGGAGTACAGGAGTCGACAAGAGAGCAATTTGCAGTTGATTTAGCGGGTCTTCACTAGACCCGCTAAATCGAACACCAATGCATCGATCACCGTGCATTGATCCCCCGGTAAGTGTAGACAAGGCCTTCAGCTATGATTTTGGCATGGAGGTCACAGTGTTCATGGTAATTGTGAATTTTAATAATGTTTGAGACCTCCCACAGCAGCAACAGCTCCTGTGGGTCTGGCTCTCCGCTCCAGGTGTTGCGACCTGGTCCATGTGGTCACAGCACAAAGTAGGTTTGACATGTCTGCCCCTCCTTAGATGGAGATGGAAGGGTGCACGGGCCAAACTTGATCGGTGTTGCAACCTACCACCCAAAGTCACAACACCCAGAATGGGGAGCCAGGCTCAGCCCTGCGGGACACTGTTACAGGGTGAATGCAGAGTGGGTTTGTTCCTCCTCCTCCCCCACCTCACCTTGGGATGTAACCTTTCAATGACTGAGATTTTTCCCTGTATCTCTGCCATGAAATTGACTAAAAACGTGCACGACAAAAGTCATAGTAATAGTCTGAGACATCCAGTGCTTAATTTGTGCCAGGGCTGAACCCCAGCACCTCTAGGCTTGGCAGTCTATAGCCCTGGCACCTCTGGGCTTGCCTCATCAGTTATGAAAGTAAAAAATGTGTTTGAGCTCCAGTACCTAATTGCTAGGGCCCTGGCACCTATTTCATTACAAATTAAGCAGTGGAGACACCATAACAGCACACATTCTGAGGTGTATTGATAATTTTTTAGAAATAATTTGCTGCTTTGTCTGGACTGCCTTTCAAAAGGAATAATTATGAGGAAGGCTCTGTCATTGTAAAAAAATAAATAAAATCACTTATTCCAAACATAAAGTAATCATCTTTCCATAGCAGAATTACAGAGTTTTAATTAGATCACAGAGGTTCAACATTGAGTTTCAGAGCTGCATGTTTTTCAGCTGTGCAGGTAGATCCCGCTATTCAAAATTTAGGATTTGGAGATGGTGGCAGTAATTTGTATAGCATATCAATCTACTCGTTGCTAAACTTGATCAAGACTCTGTAGAAAGGGAAAAACAAATTTTAGCAAATTGCTGAACTAATTAAGGTAAAATCAAAGCACTCCACTTGCTAGGATCTTGAGAACAAAATGTTGTGGAAAGAGATGGTAAACGTGAAGATGATCCTTGAGCAAAACTTTGTTTATTGCTGTTTTCATTATTTTAATATCTTTTCCACATGATATCAACTTAGGTAGCTAGATACCTTCTTTAGTGCTGTGAACATTCATTGCAGAAAAGGATGTTGTGGTTTGTATGTAGGTATATTATATGTCCCCGATAGTAGATGGTAGGGCATAAACAGTACTGTTCAGCGTCTCAATTGGGCAAGATTGATCTGCTAGTCCTTTCCTCATTATCCTTTGGGTCTGTTCTGAGCTAGTTAGATTCATAGATTCATAGACTCTAGGACTCAGGGAGCCTAGGCACAGAGTATGAAATAATAATACTCAACATGGGTGAATGTGACAGCACAGAACCAGACCCCGTGACTGCAAAGAGTCATTGATATCAGTGGAGTTTTAAGGGGTGGGTACAACCCATGGCACGTATAATGCTGAATCATATCCAGATTCTCCTGCAAGTTTCAGCCAAGTTTGCAGTAGGATGTACCAGCATGTTTCTGAGGAAGAGCAGGTTGAAACTAAGAATATTCTATGGAACAGAAATTCCAAAACGTTTTTGTTTCAGAAAAATCAAAACATTTCCTTTTGATTTTTTCCTACATGAAATGGAGCAGTCAGATGCTTCCCAGCACTAGAAGACTCCTCAGGCTGCCCCTCAAAGTTAGGGGGTTCCCCTGCAAAAAGCAGGGAGCCTGAAAGCCCTGAGAGTCCTGGCTCTAGAGCAGGGAGTAAGGAAGCCCTGAGAGCACCATCCTGAGCTTGGGCTTCCAGGTACCCTGCTGCCGAGCAAGGAGCCTAGATTGTGAACCCCCTGCTAGCGCCGGGCTGCCAGGCTTACTCTGAGAGAGTCAGCATGGCAGTGCTGACTGGAAGCTGTGTGCCCTGGCACTGTGAGCTCCCCAGCAGCCCGCCAGGTTTCCGATGGAACCCTGCCTTGCGTTTCCACAGAAGTTTGTTGAAACCGAAACATTTCTGCAGAACATTTGGTTTCAACAAATTGGCCTTTTCTGGAGGGGGCAATAAAAGGCTACTCTGATGTTTCTGAGGTAATCTCAGTAGTGAATTTGGCATGACTTGTTTGAGTTTGTTTTTCACCGTACTTGTGGGAACCTTATTACCTTGGTCAGTATTAGGAAAGCATATGCGGGTTGTGGAAAAATTTGCTACCAGTTGTACCATTATCAGAAATGGCATATGCACGATAGAGTGTGTATTATGTTTGCTTTTAATGACCCTCTACTGTTCCATTGAAATCATTCAGTTCCTATGTGAGTCCCAATTGCTGAAGTTTTACAGCCAGCTTTAAGATGCTGTTAAGTATCTTTTTTATATTTTTCCTTTTATTCGCTGTGTTTTGTAGCACCATGTTAGCAGCTCAGAAATTAAATTTTTCTGTCTTTGCCCTTTCTCCATTTGGTAAACAGGGACATACACACCCATTATTCCTAATAGAGCAGGAGTTAGGAGTTTTTGTTTACTTCATCCATGATGCTTCCACAAGCCTTTTCACAAAGTCCTGAGAATAGTCTTTGGTTCTTGACTGCTTCTGCTGAGCCAACAGAAGGGGATTGTTTTGCCTAGGTCCTATATAAATAGTGTCTTTTGAGATGAATTTCTCAGCAGTGCAATGTTGTTTTCAAACAGCTGTTTAGGATTCAGAGAACACTCCCTACCAGATTATATACTTTAAAAAAGTAGAATTTGGGACTTAGAACATTTGGCAGATTCTAAAATGTATATTATTTTCCTTAGAGTTACAGCAAGTAGTGTCCCAGAGGAAGGGAGTGAAACTCAGGCTGTTGACTAGATGACATCTCTGTTAAGGTTTTAGAGAAGCTTGCAGGCCTACGCTGCAAGAAGAAGGGGATAAAAAAAGAAAGCAAAGACCACTGATTATCCAGATTTTCTACTCCCAAAAATCCCACAAATCTGGTTTCATCCTGCTACTGTGAATACTTCAAACACTCCTTTTTAAATCTGGAGCGCAGCGATTTGACTTTGTAATGTGGCACAGCTGTGTATATGGTTCTCTATTATACATCTATTCCTCCTTCCCCTGAGCCTTTTCCTTTTAAGGGATGATAAAGAAAAAGCAAAACAAAACAGAGATCTCAGACCCATGAAAATAGAATCTGTGTAAGAGAAACTCTATGGAAATGGATGCCTACCACTAGCCTTACATTATTTTAGATCTGGATTTATTTCTGTCCCACACTAATCTGGCGTTGTTTGTTACAAATTTTTAACATTAGACACCCTTAATCAGGAAATTCAGGTTATGAAAAATGTTTATGGTTAATACATTCCTATCATGTTAAACTTCCTGTACTGTTTTCCTTCCTTTGTCTTTCATTGCTACAGATTGGGTTTAAGCAAACTAGTTTTTGAAGGCCATGTCTCTTCCCAGCAAACTAGTTGGGAGGGAATCTGTGTCCACTAAAAAATGGATGGTAATTCAAAATCTGTAGCACAACAGAGCTCCCAGAAGATCTATTCATGCATACTCAGTAGCCTAAGTGCTACTTCCTCTGTCGTCCCAATTTCTTTGTGGTACAAACCAGTCCATGCAAAATAATAAATTAAAAATTCAAATGTTTTCCATCATGATTTAGACCCTGAATTTTGGTAAAAAAACTAAGATAAAAGCACATTGAATGTGGGTCTTGAGATTTCTTCTGTTCAATACAAGACTTGCAATGAAACAAGGGGGAATCCAGCAAGACAGACCAGAAATGACTGGACTGTCAGTCGCATGGATCGCTTTTGCTGCTGCTGGAGAAGACTTCCAGAAATACCCATGTGCCTACAATCCTGTTGCTAGAAGTGGGTGAGTGCACTACGAGCAGCTTTCCCTGTAATCTTGTCTCTGGAAGGGGAGCAGACCACCAGAAAAGCAAGACAAACTGCTACAACAGAGCTTTGTGTCATGGAACCTTGTTTTTTTTAAACGTTATGAGTCAATTTGAGATGTTGAGTGCAGCATTTCCCCACAGAGTTCTGCCAGTATACCCCAGTGCTGACCTGCAACAACCCCTAATACTCCTGCCTGGGGCCTGTCCTGAGCAAAGACTGCTAACTGTACTGTGTTGTGATATAGAGTTTTTGGGCTATTCACAGAAGTGAATTAAGAGACTCCCAAACTAATTGTCACCAATGTCCCAAGTCAGAATTTGAACCAGAGTTTCAAAAGTAAAGGCTTGTGCCCAGCCCAATATGCCAATTAATGCTCCCTACTGGCACCTGCTTGAGATCTTTTGTTCGTTTTTGTACCTTACCACTGTAGAAATTGTGAGCACCCTTTGGGGCTCCTTCTGTTATGGAACCAAAGGGAAATCAGTGCCCCCATTGCACCCTCACTGGTAAGCTACTCTTGCCATTCTCCTTTCTTTCATGCATAGACTGAGTAAATAATGAACCAAGCTTCCCCATCACCACCACGTGTGCACTACACACACATATGCACCATACTCTTTTCTGACAGTTCAACAGCATAGACTCCTCTTTGGTATTCCATACTTCAGTTTTGCCGTTATGGTACCAAGATATGCAGCATCTCAAGCCAAGAACTTTACCGGGGGATGAGAAAAGACAAATGACTGCACATGAGATTTTTCCAGAAAAAATAATCCAGTTTTATGAAAAGGATCCAAACCCACATGCTGTAAAGAGAAAGTGCTCAGAAATGACTGCTACATATGTGGTGCTTTCCAGTACTGCAACTGCATTCTATGGGAGCTTATTGCTTCTGAATCAGGGATCTGCTGTATTGAACACATTTTTTTCTCAAATGTAAGTATTATAGTAGATCCCTGTTCTTGGATTTATTCTCCTAGTGCACGACTCAGAGGGAACGCCTGTAATATAGTTTGAAATGTGGAGCTCTTCAGTGAATGGTGTGTACCTCCTATAACTGCTGATAAGAGATAAAGGTCAGCCCTTTTTCAGCCATCGGTTCTTTTCTTGCCACTAATGGGTGAGGAGCTGGAAAGAGAAATATTAGCTATGCTTTCTGGATCATGTAGACTGTTACATGTGTCTAAGGGATACCTCCCTGTCACATTAGTGATAGTGGGATGGCATTTCACAGTTCAAGGTATTTCTTTTGGGGACTGATACCAGGGATAGCTCAGTGGTTTGAGCATTGGCCTACTAAACCCAGGGTTGTGAGTTCAATCCTTGAGGGGGCCACTTAGGGATCTGGGGCAAAATCAGTATTTGCTCCTGCTAGTGAAGGAAGGGGGCTGGACTCAATGACCTTGTGGGGTCCCTTCCAGTTCTATAAGATGGGTATATCTCCATATATTTATTTAGTGGATTTACAAAGAACTGGAGTGAATATATTGCCATGTCCACCTGATAGGCTGAGCTAAGATGGCAGACTGGAAGGAATCCAAGTAAAAGCCTAAACCACTACCAGGGTCCTGAAGTTTTTAGAAAGCATCCTAAAGTGCTTGGTCCTAGCTTGTTTCTGACGAACAACTGCAATATATAGAAGCACTGCAGGCATGGATGTTTCCTTTTCCCTTCAAGAGTCCAAGATACCTTGCATTGTACGGAGAGGATAATAAAGAGACAGACTGAATCAGGAAGGACCATGCTACGAGCATTCAGTCACATGATGAAATGCTGCTAATTTTACCCATGACCTACCTGCCTCCTAATGAGACACCTTCCCAGAGCATTTAGGGTCTCAGTGGTTACAAGCCGCAACATATCTCTGACAGTGCATCCGTGTGTGATGGACCAAATTCAGTCTTTCCACATCTTCAATATCTATGTCAGTATGGGTTACAGACAGTCCTCCTAACTTTGGGTTTGTGTACTTGCTTTAGTGCTGAAGTTCATGAGAAGTCTATTACTTACGGGCCACCCCACAAATATAGTCTTTGCCATGATAACAAAGCTTTCTTTTGAGCCTCTTGATATCAGGGAGCTTGAGTTCCTAAGGTGAAGTTATATTACTAGTGGCAGTGACATCAGTTTTCACAGTAAACAGGCTTCAAACTCAAGTGGTTGTTCCATCTACAGTAAGTGTCACGAGGACAAGATAGTGCATAGGACTCACTCCTCCAAAGCTGGTGATGAAATTTCAACATAGTGTATTATAATTTGTTGTTAATCTTCTCACGTGCTTGTGCCTTTTCTCATGCAACTGTTTTCCACAACTGAATGGACCCCTTAGCTTCTGTCTAGAGAAGGTAAAAGCCATTAGAATATCTATCCAGTTTTATTGTTTTAACTGACTCTTTAAGAACTATATCATGATGTCTATCTGACTGCATTTCTCCTTTGTTATTCCTTAGGTAAGGATAAAATACAATACTACGCTAAGGTACATGTATTCAGAGTCATGCCAATGATCCTAGCCAGCCCCAGATTAGTTACTATCCAGGATATTTGCAGGCAGATACTTGGAGTTTTCCTTTAAATGCGCTATCAAAACATTACTCCTGGGACTTTGTTGCAATCTGAAGTTATATTTGTCCTGCCATTATTACAGAATCTGGGCCTGATCCTCAACTGCTGTGAATTGTCGTCGTTAGGATCCAGCTTGTTGTTTCTTGGTTTGGCGGAGCTCTACTCTCTCACCCCCATTATGTATTTATTTTATTCAGAATGTTTCTCTAGTTAGTTCTGTATTGTTTGTGAGAGATCTTGTCTCTTTCTATTGAAAACAAAAAAATAATACATTTCTGTACCATTACATTCAGTGCCTCTTTGGGTTATTGTTGGTGTTGCTTGCTCATAACTATAATAAGTTTTATTCATTATTAGTGTGTTTTTTCCCCAGACTGCATTCCTGGAGCTTTTAGTTTCCAAGAATGAGCATCTATTATCATAGTTACTGTTGGAAAAAAATAAAAATCTTTCCTGTAATTCTTGAGCTCTTAAAGAAGTAGTTTCAATGTAATAGATTCCCCACTCACCTGTCTTCTATCCCTGCAGGGATCGGAATGATTTATTTTTCTGCTAATACTTAGCTTTTGCTAAAAATAAAAGAACTGGTGGTTCCTAACGGGATAAGTCGTTTATTCCTCACCAGCAGGCAAGTGTGTGCCACCTGCTGTTGAGACTGTTACTGATACTGAATTTTGAGCTTTTGAAGTCCCTCTAGTCATGTTCTGGGAGCAAAAACCTAAAAGTAAAGAGGCGGGGGTGGGTAGAAATCTGTGATAATTACCTTCTGAATACAAAAATTACAGATAAAGACAGATTATCTATTTGATCACTCCATCAGAGTTATCGTGGTGTCATCAATCTGCCATTAGCTCCATATGAGCACCTTCTCCCTTAGAGCAGTTTCTTCTGCACCTCTTACCAGTTGCATCCCACTAGATTCTGTCCTATATGAGACACACATTAGAGTCTCCCATCTTAAAAGGGAAAAAATACATGCTCACTATTATTTTAGATGGTCACTTCTATGACAGGCATCTCTTGGCTAACACCACTAATTTCAGGTAAGGCTATTTTACCCACTTCTAACACCCTAATATAGGCTCATGAGACTTTTGCCCAAAAATCTACTAAAGCAGAAGCTCCCACTTCAACTATAATGTTGATACATGACTGATTGATTGTATTCTTGACCTTGCATAATAAATAATGTGCAATTATAGAGGAAAGCATATTTTGCTTTATTCTGGTCAGTGGACCCTGGTGACATACCTGTTTATATCTTGACATCATGCAAAATATAAATTGGATGGCTCCACACTGTGACCTCAAGAATTGCTTGGAAGCTTGCCAGAACCTCTGATGGCTGCAGCTAATGAGCATGTATTTGCGTACTTAAAAACCTTAAACAGCCTACAATTATAATATTTTCATGGATTTGAATTCTCCCTGATGGATTAATACAAACTGCTTGTTTTCGTTCACTATCAGTTATCGTATGCAGTTGAGCAATTGAGCTGTCTTTTCTTTGCATGGAGATGAAGGGAGAGGACAGCCGTGGATTGTGTTTGATGCCTGGACAAACTTGAGCCAGCTCTGTCTTACCTCCAGCTTTTGGTGAGATGCTCAGGTTTTCTGGCCTTTTACCTAACCCTTCTCCCATGTCTCTGCTTTTCCTGGTTGATTGCCAGAAAAAAAGGTGGTTTGCACCCTTTATCTCCAGCCTGCTTTGGGAGTCATAGAATCATAGAAGATTAGGGTTGGAAGAGATCTCAAGAGGTCATCTAGTCCAACCCCCTGTTCAAAGCAGGTCCACCCCAACTAAATCATCCCAGCCAGGGCTTTGTCAAGCCGGGCCTTAAAAACCTCCGAGGATGGACATTCCACCACCTCCCTAGCTAACCCATTCCAGTGCTTCATCACCCTCCTAGTGAAATAGTTTTTCCTAATATCCAATCTAGACCTCCCCCACTGCAACTTGAGACCATTGCTCCTTGTTCTGTCATCTGCCACCACTGAGAACAGCCGAGCTCCATCCTCTTTGGAACCCCCCTTCAGATAGTTGCAGGCTGCTATAAAATCCCCTCCTCACTCTTCTCTTCTGCAGGCTAAATAAGCCAAGTTCCCTCAGCGTCTCCTCATAAGTCATGTGCCACAGCCCCGTAATCATTTTCGCTGCCCTCCGCTGGACTCTCTCCAATTTGTCCACATCCTTTCTGTAGTGGGCGGACCAAAACTGGACACAATACTCCAGATGTGGCCTCACCAGTGCCAAATAGAGGGGAATAATCACTTCCCTTGATCTGCTGGCAGTGCTCCTACTAATGCAGCCCAATATGCCATTAGCCTTCCTGGCAACAAGGGCACACTGTTGATTCATATCCAGCTTCTTTTCCACTGTAATTCCCAGGTCCTTTTCTGCAGAACTGCCGCTTAGCAGTCGGTCCCCAGCCTGTAGCAGTGCATGGTATTCTTCCTTCCTAAGTGCAGGACTCTGCACTTTTCCTTGTTGAATCTCATCAGATTTCTTTTAGCCCAATCCTCTAATTTGTCTAGGTCACTCTGGATCCTATCTCTACCCTCCAGCGTATCTACCTCTTCCCCCAACTTAGTGTCATCCACAAACTTGCTGAGGGTGCAGTCCATCCCATCATCCAGATCATTAATGAAGATGTTGAACAAAACCGGCTCCAGGACCGACCTCTGGGCACTCCGCTTGATACCGGCTGCCAACTAGACATCGAGCCGTTGATCACTACCTGTTGAGCCCAACGATCTAGCCAGCTTTCTATCCACCTTATACTCCATTCATCCAATCCATCCTTCTTTAACTTGCTGGCAAGAATATTGTAGGAGACCATATCAAAAGCTTTGCTAAAATCAAAGTATATCACGTCCACCGCTTTCCCTGTATCCATAGAGCCAGTTATCTCATCATAGAAGGCAATCAGATTGGTCAGGCATGACTTTCCCTTGATGAATCCATGTTGACTGTTCCTGATCATCTTCCTCTTCTCCAAGTGCTTCAAAATGGATTCCTTGAGGACCTGCTTCATGATTTTTCCGGGGACTGAGGTAAGGCTGACCGGTCTGTAATTCCTTGGATTCTCCTTCTTCCCTTTTTTAAAGATGGGCACTATATTAGCCTTTTTCCATTCGTCCGGGACATCCCCCGATTGCCACGAGTTTTCAAAGATAATAGCCAATGGCTCTTCAATCACATCAGCCAACTCCCTCAGCACCCTTGGGTGCATTGCATCGGGCTCCATGGACTTGTGCATGTCCAGCTTTTCTAAATAGTCCTTAACCTGTTCTTTCACCACTGAGGGCTGCTCACCTCCCCCCCTTCCTGTGCTGCCCAGTGTAGCAGTCTGGGAGCTGACCTTATCTGTGAAGATCAAGGCAAAAAAAGCATTGAGTACTTCAGCTTGTTCCACATCATCTGTCACTAGGTTGCCTCCCCCATTCAGTAAGGTCCCACACTTTCCCTGACCACCTTCTTGTTGCTAACATAACTATAGAAACTCTTCTTGTTACCCTTCACATCCCTTACTAGCTGCAACTCCAGTTGTGCTTTGGCCTTCCTGATTACATCCCTGCATGCTCGAGCAATATTTTTATACTCCTCCCTAGTCATCTGTTCAAATTTCCACTTCTTGTAAGCTTCCTTTTTGTGTTTAAGCTCACTGAAGGTTTTTCTGTTAAGCCAAGCTGGTTGCCTGCCATATTCGCTATTCTTTCTGAACATCGGGATGGTTTGTTCTTGTGCTCTCAATAAGGCTTCTTTAAAATACAACTGCATGCTCAGATATTTCTGGACAATGAGGAGAGGGAGGTTGGCAAATCACACTGCTCTCTCCGGCCTCTCGGGACACTCTCTACAACTCCTACCTCCTCCTTCTCCACCCTACTGTCTCAACATGTTGGGACTGAGCGGTCAGGAAGTATTAGTGCAGCAACAAATAAAGGTAGCTAGCTGCTCCTTTCCAGCTCCCCAAATGTAGGCATTAGTGATCTCCCACTGAGAATTGGGGAAGAACAAAGGGGTTACTCAGGCTTTGGACAAAGCGAGAGATCCTGGGGGAGATGAAAAGAACCTCCGGGGGTGGGGGAGAGACAGAAAGAAAGCAAGTGAGAGAGAGGTGGAAGGGGAGAGAACCAGCTAGGTACTTTTAGGTTTGGAGGGAGGAAATGAGGAAGTAGAAGTGTAAACCTTCTGGAGGAAATCAGGATGGAGACCTGAGAGGGGGGGAGATGGCTCCTGTAGATGACATGAGGGAGATTAGAGCATTGTTACTGACCCTCTGAAGATGCTGTGGGGCCTGCTATCTCCCCACTGCAGATGGGGAAAGAGGAAAAACTCTGTTTTATTTTAAGGTGACCATATGCAGTTTTATGCACATTTAAAGCACATTGGGTACATGCTTTCCCATGGCCCACTGTTGACAGTTCTGCTTTATATTGTTACTAAAGAAGCCAGTGCTGAAAAGGCATTCTTAAGTCAAGTTTTCCTCCTCACTTACCTGATTTGTGTGTACTGGGGAAAGATTTGGAGAAGATGAAGGAAAACCAGACTTCAGTAAGGCTACCTTATGTTGCAAATAGATGAGAATTAATTTGCAGTTATTTATTCTTCTTTACTGCATGGTGCTGGTGGTTATTTAATACTGAAGCTTCCTTTCCAGTTGTATCTTGCTGTATGGTATCTGCAGTTGATCTACATTACCCATCCCCAAGGTTCAGACAATCATCCACTTTTATCTCAATGTTTTGCCTATCACTAGTTGTATCCAGATTTGTTGCATATGTGTATGGGAGATATTATCTTTTCTCAAAGCAGGAGATAAGTCAGAATTCTGTTAAGGTCACCAAACTTTATGCTGAGTCATAACAAAAAACCCAACATAAATAAAATAAAGTAATTATAAAATAATAAAATTGCAGAAAGCCCAGGTATTCCTGAGGTGGTTTTTCAGGGTCATTTATTTTTCTGTTTTTGTATTGTGCTCTCATGCATGAGAAATTCTAAATCTAGACAAGTTATACAGCTTTCCTCGGCACCTGGTTTCCTTGACAACCATTCATATAAATAGTAAGGACCTGTTATGGGGGGGGGGGAATATCAATATAATCGCTGCCTGTGAATCATCCACGGTGAAAAAACAGATTCAAGGTTAAAGTTATAGGATTTAAAATTGAAACATGACCTTTTGCTAATGTTTGCTGAATATACTACAAGGACTAAGCAAAGACACTGCATTTTCAGAGGTGACTTGCAAAGAGAGTCATACTGGCACTTGTCCTGGTGAAATTATTATTGGCAATAATCATATTTTTCATTCTTTGCCCTTCACTCACACAGAATTGATCTCTCAGCGGGTTTTTCTTTTCCTGGTTTTTTACATATTTTTAAACTTACTTGTAAAAACACTAATAAAATATGTGCCGGACAGGAATGAATTTCACTCATACCGAATTCTCACCTTCCCACCCCAAACCTTGTCTATTAACAAATACTAAATTAACCCAGTCTTGACAAAGGTCTTGATCTTAATTCCTGTCCCCCTTGGAGGAAATAGGAGTTTTGTAGCAGGAGTGAGATCAGCCCTCCACCACCCCCACTTCCCCCCCCCAAAAAATCCCCTTCTCAGAAGGATGTTGTGGTAGGGAAGGAGAGACTGTTGTGGAGCCAGCCTTGATCTGTATTAGTACCATGAGTACAAGGCATGTTTTCATGGGTCTGAGAAGGGGCATGGGAAAAATTCCCTGCAGAAAGAACTGCTTCTCCCTATGTGAATTTAAAAACACTGTGATTAGGAAAATGGCCCAGCTTTCTCTGTTAATTATATAAAGAAATGTCCTCATCCAGGGTTGACAATTAGATTTTGTTGTTGCTCCCCCCCCCTTTCATTTTAAGCTTTGTGTTGCTATTTCAGGTTGTTTTCTGACCCCGCTGAGTAAATTGATGGTCACTAAAAACCAAACAGTATTTTCCTCCAATTTAGTAGCTGTTTGATAACCACAGCTCTAACAGCCCTATGCTAAATACAGGTTAGCTGCCAGAGCCCCAACTGGTAAATATATATATTTCCGTGCACAGCAGCAACAAAGCTATCAATAGTGTAATCAAAACAGGTGTGGAGACAATTATCTATTTTCTCCAGCAAAATATCTGTCATGTCAAGCTAATGTAGTTTTGTTTAATGAAACCACACTATTGTAATAGTTTGACTCACATCAGAATTTCCAGTAATATTTCCTAATTCATATGTAGATTGAGTTGCTCTTCATGGGATACTCATGAAGACTTCAGCTAGCAAAGAATGTGGCTGTTTGTTTACTTAGTGGCACTTGTAGCTTTGAGCAGCACCTCTGCTCCATAGAGTGCAGTGCAGTTCATTTCTGGGTGCAATTCATGATACACCACTACCTCGATATAATGCGACCCGATATAACACGAATTCAGATATAACGTGGTAAAGCAGTGCTCTGGGGGGCACTGTGCACTACGGTGGATCAAAGCAAGTTCAATATAACGCGGTTTCACCTATAACACGGTAAGATTTTTTGGCTCCCGAGGACAGCGTTATATCGAGGTAGAGGTGTAGTTGTTTTGACTTATAAAACCCTATAAGTCTTGTGTTCAGTGACCAAGATTTTCAAAAATGAGTATGTAAAGTTAGGCTCTTAAATCCATGTGCAAGCCCCTAAGTAAGTAGCCTGAATTTCATAAATGTTGCACATCTGTTGAAGTCAGTGGGAGCTGCTGGACACTCAGCACTTTTGAAATTCAGGCCATTTACTGATTAGGTGCCTACAAATGGACTCAAGAGCTTCAATTCATACTCCCATTTCTGAAAATCTTGATCAGTGTGTCCTGAGCGGGGATCAGTTCCTTCCTTACATCCCAGTCTGGTTGTTGAGATTATCTGTGATACTTGAGCTGACAGTCCTTAGGCATGGTACTGCTAGGGCAGGGCAGCATTTTCAGTGGAGAGTTCTAGAATTTGCTTTCCACTGCAGCCTGACAGAGCCTGACTTTGACATTCCGGCCTGTTGCAAACTTTATACTCAATCTTTTTCTGAGGAAGAAAGTTGAGAGCTTCCCCCCTGCCTTTTTGGGGGGCTGAGAAATGTTTTAGCTTTTTATTTACTGAGAGATATTTAAAATTGTATTGTTCATGCACCTAGAAATGCTCTTGGCTTATGGTTAAGGCTAAGATTTTGTCACGGGTACTTATATTAAAAGTCACGGACAGGACGTGGGCAATAAACAATAATTCATGGATTTGTTGAAGCCCGAGCCCCAACACCCGGGGCTGAAGTTGCGGAGGTCACCTAAAATCACAGAATCCATGACAGACTCCTAGCCTTACTCACGGCATACACTGAAAAAATAAATAAAGATTGAAGGCTTCATTTTTCTAGTATAAAGTGTTGAGGGCTGAGTAAGCATTGAAAGCTCTCAATTGGCCAACACTTTTCAAGCTTTATAACACTACACAGGGAAGCTCTTTGTACTGCCATAGATACTCTAGCATAGCCCCTTTGTAAGTGACGTAGGGAAGAATTTACATTAAATAACATGTAAAAAATTGTAGTTTACTGTGTGAAGTTTAATGGACATGTGTCAGAGACTGCTATATGGGCTACACTCTGGTTGCCAAGGAAACTCAAAGGATACACAGGATTCTAGCAGCCAGACTGCATATTCTAGAAGTTCTCTCAAGGGAAATAGCAATTGGCTATGGTTATTTGGGCAGAGGCATTGCTTGGAGAGGAATCGACATCACAGGCTTATCTGGTCAGTTGGCTGAAGAGGTGAGTGCTTAGCTTGTAGGCACAGTTGTATCCCCCTCCTTATCCAATAATAAATAACAGAACAGGCTGCAGGTTTGGCTGCTGAAGCTACGTCTCCAATGCTCAAGACATGAATTAGAGAATAAGAGAAATCTGTACAGCTCAACGTGATTTTGGTTTGACATTCCTCTGTGTTCTTGAATGTTAGCTTGTACAGTAATTCTCTTCTTGTTCTTAAAATCCTAGTTCAATTTCCTTTCCCTAGGATGCTTACATTGAACCCAACGCTAGTGTTAGGATTTATTTATGAAGTCTGCCTTTTCATGTTTTACCTTGCTATGTGAAAACTGCCCTGTTTTTTTAATATAGATAGTGATATACCAAAGGGGAAAGGTGAGAAGCTAGTGTAGTGAGATCACAGTTGAAGCACGCTCTTAATATGTAAGAAGGATCCAGAAGAATTAATGACCCTTAGCACTGGGAAGTTTTAAACACTTACAATCAGGAGTATATTGATATTTGGATGGGCCTTCAAACAGATTTTAAATCGGTTCCCATGCTTCTAGACAATTTCACAGTGCATCTCCACCCTACAACCTGCCCTTTTTTCCTTTCTTACTTGGGACCTCTATCCTAATCCACAATAACACGGTAACCCTCTCTAACTGGGGCCTGCCCTTATTTTCTTTGTCCCCGTCCCTTGGTCAGTGCCCCCATTTCTCTGGTAGTCAGGCTGGGGTAGTGTCCCCAATTTATTCTGCTCCCAGCCACCTGTATCAGGGCCTGTTGGGAGCTTTTCAACTAGGAGGCTTTTCTCAGTCCTCCCTTGGCCTTCACAGCAGTAGAAGTAGGAATGTTTCAAAAGGGGGAGGAGCTTTTTCTGGTCCTCTGCTGAGTCTCTCCTCCCCCCCATTAACTAGAGAGCCTGCCCTCCCCTACTGCTTCATGTCCCCTCTTTCCTCTCTTACTGGAAAGCCAGTCAAAGGCTGCTCTGGGACCCCTCTGGGACCCCTCATAGCTCGCCCCCAACCAAGTACCTCAAAAAAAAAAAAAAAAAAAAAAAAAAAAAAGTAGCATTTACAGCCCTGCTTAAACATCCTGATTCAGGAAAGCATCCCTCTTGAGAAGGGCACGTAAGCGTGTGTTTTAAGTTCCATTGAATCCAGTGGGACTTAGGCAGGTGCTTTCCTTAATAAGTGCAGAATGTCAGCAGATTACTAGGGCTATGTGCTTCCTGCCTCTCATGCTCATTTAGATACTTCATTTAGAACTAGAGGGTAATCAGTATTCACGTGGAAAAATCCACAGGGATTCTCTCCTGTCAGCTATCTTTGGGGGGGGAGGGGGAGAGTAATCATTTTAAAAAATGATTGCTATAGTTCTCTGAGCTGGCGCGGAACAGGTTTCAGCTTTGGGAGAGCTATTGTGAATGTTGATCTAGAGTGTACAAAACCAGACTCAAGCATCTTTGTGGAAGAAAAAACATGACAGCTCCATATGTATGTGACTCACACTGAAATAGCAGCTGTCCTGAATTAACAGAGAGGAGCCTGCAGATTTGCAAATGGGGGCTCATTTTATTCTGAGGTGTTGTGGTCTACATCAGGCTTATTTTCTTAACATTTTGCAACAGTGGGAGCAGTGGAGGAGACAGGATGTCTGTTGGCATGGTGTTTTAGCCATCTTGTTTTTCAGATATGATCTCAGCATGGTTAAACATGCTTTTGATGCAGTAGTTTACTCTAGCACTGTGTTTGAAATAGTTTTCCTAATAATTTTATTCGTTTACCACAATTCATCACTCCTTTACCAGCCCCAAAACCACTTGGTGTTGGTTACAAACAAAATACAAATACAAGCATATGTACCTATATTTTATACCCTAGCAACAATATAATTATAAGCACTGGCCAAAATACTTAACAACAGGTAGAGGCCCTGGAGACACCTTCCCATCATAGTGTGACTCCAGAGGTGTAAGGAAAAGCTCTGAAAAAGAAACCTGTGAACAACCTTGCTTTTTATACACTATAGCAAACAAGTGATGTCACTGCTGGTTATCGGATCTTTGCTAAACCTAGGTGAGTGACTTTAGGGCTGAACCTTGCTCCCTTCAAGGTTTTCTTCTTATCTCAGTTTGTCATATTTTTCCCTAGTTACTGGATTAAGCAGTTCTTTTCAAAACAAGCTTATATAACTAATCATTTACTGCACCCGGTACCCAATTAGCCATGTTTTCTCAATCCGAACCTTAAATAAAATAACTCTAGTATTTCAAGGGTCACTACAAGTTTAACACAAACAATCCTTCTTTCTCATGATTTTGTTCAGTTTGGTCACATGCTTTCAGCCTATTCCTCATGCTAATATCCAAACTCAATTTAGAGCCATAATTCTCTCAGGTCTAACATGGGCTTATAATCCTAGACACTCTGACCATTGTTCCTAGTGCGGGAGAATCTTGTTTTTACATTGCTCCTGCCCTTCCTTGGTTGTCATTCTGAAGGTTGAAGGCAATTTGACTAAAAGCGATCATGAAATGATAGATTTGATTATTCTAAGGAAAGGAGGGAGTGGGAGCAACAGAATAAGGATAATGGACTTAAAAAAAAGACTTTTACAGACTCGGAGAACTGGTAACGTTCCATGGGAAGAAAATCTGAGGGAAAAAAAGGAGTTCAGGAGAGCTCGCAATTTCTCTACAAGATCATATTAAAAGTGCAACAGTAAACTATCCTGCTGCAAAGGAAAGCTAAGAGGAATAGTAAGAGGTCAATCTGGTTCTTTAATTACCTACAAAAAATGGAAACATGGTCAAATTGCAAAAAGATGAGTCCAAGAGATTAACACAAGCATGTAGGAACAAAATCAGAAAAGCTAAGACACAAAATGAATTATACCCGGGAAGGGACATAATAAATGAAGGAAAATGTAGACCCACTATTTAGCGGGGAAGGAGAGCTAATAACAGACGACATCAAGAAGGCTGAAGTATATTGTGCTGCAGTCTTCACTAAAAAGGTTAATTATGACCAGATATTTAATATAATTAACATTAATAATGAGCAAGAAACACAAGTCAAAATAGGGAAAGAACAGGTTACAGAATATTTAGATAAGTTAAATGTATACAGGTCGGCAGGGCCTGATGAAATGCACCCTAGGGTACTTACAGAACTAGGTGAAACAATCTCAGAACCGTTAGTGATCTTTAAGAACTCACGGAGGACAAAGTACCTGTCTTTAAAAGCGGGGCAGGGGAAAAGAGGACCTGGGGAATTATGGACCAGTCAGCCTGACTTCCAGCCTAACCTGGAAGGATACTGGAACAAATTATTTAACAGTTGGTTTGTAAGCACCTAGAGGATAATAGGGTTATAAGTCATAGCCAGTATGGATTTGTCAAGCACAAATCATACCAAATTAACCTAATTTCCTTCTTTGACAGGGTTACTACTGGCCTAGAGGATTTGGGGAAAGGTGCAGATGTGATAGGTATATCTTGGTTTTAGTAAGGCTTTTCACAAAGTCCCACATGTCATTCTCATAAACAAACTAGGGAAATATGGTCTGGATGAAATTACTGTAAAGTGGATGCATAACTGGTTAAAAGACATAATCAAAGATTAATTATCAATGATTTGCTGTCAAAATGGGGGGACTTATCTAGTGGGGTTCTGCAAGAGTCTGTCCTGTATCTGGTACTATTCAATATTTTCATTAACAACTTGGATAATGGAGTGGAGAGTATGCTTATAAAATGTGCAGATGACACCAAGCTGGAAGGGATTGCAAGCACTTTGGAGGACAGGATTAGAATTCAAAACAACCTTGACATACTGGAGAATTGGTCTGAAATCAACAAGATGATATTCAATAAAGACAAATGCAAAGTACTACACTTAGGAAGGAAAAATCAAATGCACAATTACAAAATTGGGAATAATGGGCTAGGTAGTAGTACTGCTGAAAAAGAGCTGGTGGATCACAAATTGAAGATGAGTCAACAATGTGATACAATTGCTAAAAAGGCTACTATCCTTCTGGAGTGTATTAACAGGGGTGCTGTATAAATGGGGAGATAATTGTCCCACTCTGCTGGACACTAGTGAGTCCTCAGCTGGAGTGCTATCTCCAGTTCTGGGTGCCACACTTTAAGAAAGATGTTGACAAATTGGAGAGAGTCGAGAGGAGAGCTACAAAAATAAGAGGTTTAGAAAACCTTAACTATTGAGGAAAGTTTAAAAAATGAGCATATTTAGTCTTTAGAAAAGAAGACTGAGGGTGGACTTGATAAGTCGTCAAGTATGTTAAGCACTGTTATAAAGAGGACGGTAATCATTTGTCCTCCATGTCCACTGAAGATAGGACAAGTTGTAATTGTCTTAATATGCCACAAGGGAGGTTTAGGTTAGATAATAGGAATAACTTTCCAACTATAGGGATAGTTAAGCAGTGGAATAAGTTTCTAAGGAAGGTTATGGAATTCCTGTCATTGGAGGTTTTTAAGAATAGGTTACACAAACACCTGTCAGGAGTGGTCTAGGTATAATTGGTCCTGCCTTTGTGCAGGGGGCTGGACTAGTTGACCTCTCAAAGTACCTTCCAGTCTTACATTTCTATGATTCTGATTCCTAGTATCCTCTTAGTTGGTAACTGTATAACTTACTGAATATATCACCACCTCCCTTTCAGTCATGTCTTTTACAGACCCCCTGCTTTCCTACTTGTTCTGTATCTTCTGGGGATATTGGTTGCTATGGAACTGACTCTGATACTACATGTAAGGCAAAATGATTCTCAAACATAATATAACTGAGTCTTTTTTTTGTGTGATGATAAAAGTCAAGGTGATTTGTAATCTGCAGCAAAATATTTGTACAAATAAGAGTCTGTTCTTGTCACACGTTATCTGAAATGTAGGGGATGTCTTGTAGGTTGCAGAGTTTTACAAGAATTTGTGGCCAGGAAACCTTACTTAACTTTAATTCTGTCCTTAACTTTTAAGTGCTTGTCTTTGCAACTTTTATGTTCTAATGTTTTTTCCATGTGAATATATAAAACATACAGAGCAAGAGAATGCGTGATTGTGTTGTGCAATATAAAGAGGTGGTCTTGGCACAAGTTTGGAATGGCCACATTACTCGTGGATGGTGAAGCCATGAGCAAATTATGCCCATTATCCCAGAAATAGTGCTGATGGTGTCAGAGGGAATCTCGTCCAGTTTTTAGGAGCAGTTTTGATGACCTTGTTAAAGGTGAATACGGGGAATTGGTGGTGCTATCCAAGACTCCTATTTGTGGTATAGAGAACTCTACATCAGAAAAATACATTGCACCTACAAGCTTTATCATTAATTGCCAAGCCATACTTGTGGATATCCAGTTTAATGGATAAATGTAAAATGCCAAACCAACTCTGAGGGACCACTTGGACTGAGGACTACTCATGTCATTTTCAGTGATCCTTCGAAATGGCATAGGTTTCAGTGCTAAGGGACTGTCATTTCTCAGTGCCAAATCTGAAGGAATTACCAGGCAAATGGTCTCATCCCTACATTGACACATTGCAGCAATATTAGAAATTAGGTGGAATCCTGAATGCAAAGAAGTTAGCAGCCCCTGGAAGGTGACTCTTGTGATTCTTACCACCTTTTTCCTTCCCTGCTTGTCTCTGCGTATATATGAATCCTCTGACCCCCCTGCCGTATTAGTCTTATTTGCATAAGCATATTATGAGGTATTGTAGTGCAATATTGCATTTTCACTAATTAGACTAGGGACATACTATCTAAAATTAATAACATAGGAATGGATGATATTATATTCATGAAAGCAAGCCTGAGTCTTTAAAATTGTATTAACCCTTTTATCACACTAGTACAGGTGCAGAGCTAGTTCCCATGTTCAGATTGGGCGGGTGCTTCAGGCACAGGACCCAGGATAAAATCCAAATTTGGGGTTGGGGATATTCCTTTACCAACAGCATCATATGATGGTCCATTCCCCATGACACCATGCAGAGGAGAGAACTGGAGCAACAAATCGCTTTGAGTATAGGTCTGATTTTAGGGTTGGAATCACAATTAACCTCTTGGTTCTACACAGCTCTGCCTGGTAAAAAAAAACAACAACAATTCTGAAGAACACTTAAGGTTAATTTTTATAATTACAAAATTACCCACTGTGTGCGTTTCTAGGTAAGAAAGAAACTAGATTTTTTTACTAAGCACTGTAGCTTGGTAATGCACAATATGACAATGGCAAGAAAGAAAAGATGAGGCAAGGAAGTGGACTATTAAAGCCAGTTTTTTGTTTTACAACATGGCCTGTGTTTGTGTATCTGTAGTGACTTGCTCACTAAGGCCCTTACTCTAGTTTCTCTTATGATGATTTATGCCAGGGTAAGATCAGAATCTGTCGCTGAGTTTTTTGTGCACTGTAGCGATGCGGCGACTCATTGGCACGGAGCCTCCTGCTAGTCGTCCTGGGAATTAGCTCTTCCAGCTCTGGAGCACCCTCTGCTGGCCGATGTCCCGCTTGCTGCTGGCCCCCGTGTCCCTCCCAGACCCGGTGCCCCTTTAACTTGGGTGCTGCCCTCTGGCAGTACCCCCACTCCCTGGATCTCCCCACCCAGGGGAACCCCCAGCCCTCTATCCCCACCTCACCTCAGTGGCTATTGCCGGTCACCATCTAGCTCCCACTCACTGGAGCACACTGCAGTCTATACCACTTATCATCGGCAAGGGGGGTTTGGACCTGCTGCCTTTGTATACCCTGGGCTGCACCTCTGCAACCCCAGTACCCTTCCCAGCCTTTACCAAGGCCTGCAACCTGGGGGTTTTCCAGCCTGGAGCTCCCCAGGTCCTCTGGCTTTTCCCCAGCCCTGCTCCACTCTAGGTACCCTGCTGAGCTCCCAAGCAGCCAGGCCCCTCTTTCTCCACAGCTAGAGAGAGACTGCCTCAGCTCCTGGCCCACAGTCTTTTATAGGGCCAACTGTGGCCTGATTGGGGCGTTGCCCCAGCAGTGGCTGCTTCCCCAGTCAGCCTCCTTTTCTGCGTCCCTGGGGCAGCCCTTTCCCAGGGCTGTTTTAACCCCTTCAGGGCCGGAGCGGGTGACCACCCCGCTACATGCACTATCACTTCAACGTGCAAATGCTAGTGTACAAACGTGTAAATCCTGTTTGTGAGAGCAAATGAGTTTTGTGCATGTACATTTGATTGCATCTGTGTGCAAGTCACAGTGCTAAAAAATAGTGTGTATGCAAATGATTGCACATGTAAAGTTTCATGCATACAAATAGAAGCTAGGCTGAGGTCCCTTCAGAAAAAAAACCTTCATTTTCATTTAGTACTGTTCAAATTTCTCTCACTTTGGGACTTGTTTTGAGACCACATGATATTTCCTACCTTACTCCCTAAAATTTTAATGGGACAGGTTGCTTCAGTATCTGCCATCTGTCTAATGAACTGCATAGGGGTGTAAAGGTCTGTCTCTGGTGCTGAAAACTGATAGAATATAGATGAAAGCTGTACCCTGTTTTAAAGGGAATAGAGCAGGTCATCTTATATCAGCAGAGCCCTAGTTATAGTGTAAATCAAACTTGTACTGTGTATTAGAAGAGAAATGCATTATAGCAGTCCAGCCTAAGCAGCTATTCCTAGCCTTTTCTCTCCCACTCATCCAAATTCCAAGTAATGTTCAGGCACTCGTTTTGCAATGGAAAAGTTTTTCGAGGGGGAGGAGGGTATAAGAGAAATTGGCTCTTCTATGCAAAAAATGTCTCAGATAGTAATTCAGAGATGCTAGTGAAGTGATCTGAAACAATAAAATAAACCTGCTCTCTGTTAGAAGTCAGAGAGCTTTATACACGCCTGCCTGGTGCTAACTTCTTCAGCGCTCAGCAGACTGGTAAATCCTGAAGTCCATCCATGCCCAGGCCTCCCACAGTCAAAATTGTAACTGAAGCAATGGGGGCCATGCTTGAGTGAAAACTGAGTGAGGACATCAGGACTTAGTGAATGCTCTGTAAGACATTAGACAGGAGGAACATTAGACATGAGACTGAGGGCAGGTCTACACTACCCGCCTGAATCGGCGGGTAGAAATCAATCTCTCGGGGATCAAATTATCGCGTCTCGTCAGGACGCGACAATCAATCCCCGAATCGACGCTTGTACTCCACCAGCGGAGGTAGGAGTAAACGCCGTCGACTGGGGAGCCGCGGAGGTCGATTTGCCGCCGTCCTCACAGCGGGGTAAGTCGGCTCCGATATGTTGAATTCAGCTACGCTATTCGCGTGCTGAATTTGCATATCTTAAATCGACCCCCCCCCCCGTAGTGAGGACATAGCTAAGGTAAAATTTTCAAAAGTGTGTGACTTAAGAGCCAAAGTCCCATTTTCGAAGGTGGCTTTAGGCATTTAGGAACCTATGTCTTATTGAAAGTCAATGGATCTTTCAGGTTGCCTACACTATAAGTGCTACAGGGCTACAACAGTGTAGATGCTTCCTACAGTGATGGAAAGAGTTGTTTTGTCAATGCAGGTAATGTACCTCCCCACCCCCAGAGGTGGTAACTAGGTCAACAAAAGAATTCTTCTGTCTCCCTAGCCAGGTCTACACCAGTAACTATGGTGTTCCAGAGTTGAATTTTTCACACACCACCTCCCCGTGGTATAACTAGGTCAACCAATATTTTAAGTATACACCAGACCGTAGAAGCCTGAGTATCTTTCACTTTTAAAAATGAGATTTAGGATCCTAAGTCACTTTAGGTACTTTTGAAAAAATTACCTGAGACTTTGTCGAAAGGTTTTGAATTTTGTCCCATTTTTGGTCAAAAAGTTTCAAAATTTTGTTGAAATTTTTTGAAATTCCCTCCTTTTCCGCCTCATTTTTGACCAGTTCTATATGATGTCACATGACAGCAGTTAGGAGTGGTAAGAACTGGAATGAGATGACATTTGGTAGGAAGGCCTTTGTCAGCTTTCAAAGTAAAGGGTTATACCAGTTTCTTGTCCCATTGTTCCCAAGTGACCAACATTTTGAAATGTGGACCTGTTGACCATCATAAGAACTCCAAACCCCACTAAATATAAAGAGAGGGGAAAGCATTTGTTCTGTCTCCTCAGAGTTGGTCGTTTCTGGGAATGGCAAACACAGAATTGTTTTGCTTTGGTCTGAAAATGAAAGCAATGTAAAATATACATGGGATTTTGGATTAAAGGTGTATTTTAATTTTACCAAAACACACAAGGATTCAACAAGGTTGGAAAGGCTGATTCAATTTTAATTATATTCAGTGAAGCTGGGGCCTCAAAGAACTTACTTTTTGCTTCAAGCTTTTAGAAACTTTAGTACATTTCTGATGTTGGCTTAAAACCAGCATTTCAGATGTCTGCTCAGGGCTGCCGCCATATGGTTCTATTATTGCTGGTCCCCAATAGTAGTTATTCCCCCATTGCAAGAACTAGCATCAGGAAGATTTTGGAAACCTGTATCTATAAAACAATATGTCTCTAATGAAACTTGTTTTTTTCCCCCTTTTCTTCCTTCCCCCACTCCTTTTTTCCCGTTAGTCGGAAGTATCCTGGATCCCCAACAAACACTACTCTGGGATTTATGGGTTGATGAAGCTGGTTCTGACAAAGACTCTCCCTTCCAATCTCGAGCGAGTCATTGTCCTCGACACAGACATAACCTTTGCCACTGACATTGCTGAGCTATGGGCCGTCTTTCACAAGTTCAAAGGTATTCTAATACCATTTTTAATGCTTCTTTTGTAAACTAAGCTGGGGGGAAAGCTGAGATTTATTTTTAAATACTTCTACCCTTGCGTTTTCTGGTGTTGGAATATGTGTACTCTTCTTGCTGCTTTTCTTCACAACAATGCAGGCTCAGTTGTCAACACTAATTTGGGGCAGTTTTGTTCTTCCTATTATTTTGGTGGGGGTGGGGAGTTCAGGAATAAGGTGCATAGTGGGGAGAGGAATTATTACCCGCTGAAATGTGATTCTAGGCAACTTTAGATGTTTAATACTCAAATAACCTCATTATTTCACATTATTTTTTTATTAATAAATCCAAAGATTGTTTTAAACATAGCCTCTATTTGTTATCACTGAAAATGAGGAGAACCTACTTGGAGCGATGCAAGGGAGGGCGGATTATTGCCTGCAATTATGTGAATGAAAGTAAAATATTTCCTGCTTTGGTTAATAAGTTGATAAAGACATCTGCTGGATATGAAGTGTTTGGAGTAGATTCCCTCACTCCTATCCACTGCCATTACCTCCCTGAAGTCTGTCACATAGTTTGAGGAGGAGAGAGCCATTTTCAAAGCAAATGGGTAAGGAGGGGCTAGCCACACAACTCCCATTTAAAAACTATAACACTCAGTGACTTTGGACTCCTATTTTCTCTCCCACAAGAATCTACCAAATGTATCACTCCTTTCACACCATGCTCACTCTTTAAATATTGAAACCTTCTTTTTTGTTGTTTGATATTTTTCTTCTCTTCAGACTGGCTAGGAGGGATGACTACCACTTGTTCTCAGATCACAGAGAGATTTGATTCTTTAATGGAGCCATGAATTTCCATCATGCCTGACAACCGTACTTATAAAATCAATCTTTAACAATTATTTTAGGCTTCTTTAGTCCATTCCTCAGTTTTTCCCATTAGTCTTCTCACAGTAACTTGGAAAATACCTCTTTGGGACAATTCAGTGTGTTCCTGAGATAATACTTAGCACAACAGTAGTAATACTGCTATTAAGGGAAGTTATCTCCTCTGTAGGAGTCAGACACTATATCCTACTCCATCCTGGAGGGCAATTTTTAGAGCTAGTGATTCTCTTAGTAGAAATGTTCAGACACCAATTATTGGCTAGAAATGGCTGTTGGAAATCTCGTGATAATTTCATCTGATGTTTCAGCAAGTAAAAGTATTTTCACAGCGGGTATAGGATGGAGAGGGACAGAGCTTCCTTTTGTGGGATCCTGGGGGATAGCAGATATTACACTCTGGCACAGCCTCTTCCCGTTTACAAACACACACACAGAGAAACATCTGAAGTCTGTGGTTCTGTTTGTTCCCAGGAAGTCTAAATTTTCCAGTTGATCATAATGATTTAGAGAGGCTGATGGTTCAAATTCTCTTTTCTAGGACAACCTATGTAGAAGAGGTTTAGATTGAGGATGGTCTTTCAGCATAGACATGTCAAATGTGTTACCTTGAGAGGCCCAAATTAAATTTGTGGTTATGGCTTGTGACCCAAGGCTATAGGGTTAGGAATATCCTATGGCCTTGATCCACAGAGGATCTCCCACAAATTCATAGATTCAAAGAGTTTAAAGCCAGAAGGAACCAATAGATCATCTCATCTGACATCCTGTGTATCACAGGCACTTAAATTTCACCCCGTTACCCTGGTATAGTTCCTTTCTTCACAGGGTATTGTGAGGAAAAAGTCATCAATAAAAACAGGAGGTTTGTGCAAAGATCGAGAATATGGCCTAATATTGTAGTTGGCAAGTTACTGTTACATTCAGCATCACTCCGTTGGGGGAAAACGATACAGGATGCTTTTTAGAACCATTGCTATTTCTGTTCTTTGTTTATTTGCTCCTCTGCATATGCAGTTACCAGAGTTGCTCAATCAGGGTCGCTGAGTGCACAAATTACTCATATAAATATGTGCACTTGGTTATTTGAAAATCTGTTCGCTGAAGTGGCACCATTAGGCTTCAGAGTCGACACATCATTGAGATTAATATGGGAAACACACCTCTCTTCGATTGTTTTAGAAATATTGTTTCAGGCTATGGCACATTTAGAAGGTTATCTCTGCAACCATAAGGGCTAGATTTTTATTATTGTAGTGGAAATTTTCATTCTGTATAATCTGAATCTTTCATTGAGGGCTGGTTATATGCATTAAGGGGGGCAGATCGAGCTTGTCAGTTATGAGTTTGACATTCCTGCTTTAGCCTCTTTCTGTCCCTGTCTCCCAAAGTTAAGCATGCTGCAGTATCTCTTTCTGTAGGGTAGATTTTTTTAAACAAACAATATATTAATATTAACTTCAAAGGTTTCTGTCTGCAGCCAGTCTGGTAGGGGCAGGCTTCTGAGGCTTAATTTACACAGGTTAGGTTTTCCATTCATCTCACATTGGATTCTGACAGTTCCAAACTTGAGAAACCATCTAGCCTAGGGGCAGGAAAACAAGACCATAGAATATACACATTCTTGGATAAAGTGCTGTAAAATGATTCAGGCAGTAAAACCTAGTGTAGCCAATCCACTTTCATTGCAGAAATTGTGTGAATTCTGCCGAGAAAAGAACAAATCCTAAACTATGTTCTCTGCCATCAGTCATAGAATTTTTAAAAGGCCCCATCAGCTAGTTGTTTTGTTATATTTATTCTTCCATCCTCCTTAGCAATGAAAGATTTTTCCCCCTCCAAATTTCTGATTTGTCTTTAATTGTTTAGTAAACATTGATTTCCTCTAGCCCAGGGCTCTGACTTTATCATTCTTATTTGAATTACACATGGGGGGGGGGCAACTTTTATCAGGACCCCATTGTATTAGATGGTGAGAGACAGTCCCTGCCTCAAAGAACTTACAGTCTAAATAGACAAGATATAAAAGGAAATCATTAATACTTCCTTTGTCTAGATGAAAACTGAGGCACAGAGGATTAAATGATTTGCCCAAGGTCATACAGCCAGTCTGTGGCAGAACTGGGAACTGAACCTGAATCTCCCAAGTCCTAATCCAGTGCCATTACAATGAAATCATTTTTCCTCTGACTATATTGGCATGAGAACCAGGTTTCTTTTAAACATTGTTCCATCAAAAATGGCTTCTTCTAATACAGTCTGAAAGTCAGTATGGATGGGGCCGAAGCATATTAGAGCTATGTTTAAAAGCCATGTTCTAGCCTACCTATATCTTTAGATCCCAATACAGAATTTATTCACTGTTTTCAAGAGACCCCTCCCTCTTACTTGCACATGTAATCATGTTGTTTCCTAGTTTAATTCCATATCTCCTTCTCCTTTTTGGAGTAGTGTAGACCAGTCTTTTTTCTTCTACATTATTTTATTTTATTTTTTTACTTTCTCTCTCTCTTTTCCCCATCCCCACCTCTCTTGCTTTGGCCTCTTGGTAATTAGATGAGTGAAAAGCACATAGCAGTATCTTTATAAGGCAGCTGGGATTGTTGTTGCTGTTGGACAAGGTTCTTCAATATACCTTTAATCTCAGTAGGTTACAACCCAACCTGTGGTGTAAGAGCAATGACTAGACAGAAACATATTCCTCCAACAACGACCCAGGCTGTGAACCACAAAACTAACACGTGAATGTTATTCAAGTTAGGGAGACTTGCAGGGACCATCTATACCTCTGTTGCCTTTGATGGGTATGGGTCTCCACACAGAAATAGGATTAGGCAACCCTAATTGCCTACTGGCAGCTAGCACTTGCTATCCTTGCTTGGTTTTGCCTAGTCATTGTCATGTGTAAGCAACAACTCAGAAGCATGTGTGAGAGCTGAGCAGTTCCTGAGGGGGATGTGGGGGTGGGGGGGGCGGTATTGAAGAGTCTGTTTTAGACTTAATGCTATCATTTACTTCAAAGGTGCTTTGGTGATTCTTGGGACAAACCCTAAGCATATGAGCCTTGGAGAATGTAGGTAGCCTCTGATGCCACTCTAATGCATGTGCAATGTCAGTCAATTCCACAGTCTCATTGGCCACTTGCCTTTGCAGCTGTACTTAACTATAAATATTTGGAAGTTGTTTAAAAATCAACTGACTGTAGTAAGTAAAATAAATGGTATATTTTACAGAGTCTCATATGCAGATCAGGTTACCCAGCATGTCTACGTTTGTTTTCTATATATAAACATTTTCTCTGAAAAAGCTTCTTAAAGAATTAAGATGTACGCAGCACCCCGTATTGTCCAAGCAGCCAAAGCGGAGAGTGGACAGATAGAAACTGAAATCCCAGTTCTTATACCTTGCATGGATAAACACAAGCTACAGAACCTGTTTGCTTTGTGTCAAGAGCTCAAACAATGATAAAAATCTGTACTGACATCATAAATACCAGAAAAGGTCAACAGCGATTTGGGTGCAGGGTCTAGTGCCCACAGCTGAAGAAGAATTGGCACATAGTCAATCCCAAACTTTAAATTTGTAAACACTCAGCATGTAGGCGCTTTGGCACATTGCTCCACAGATTGCCTGAGGTAACAATCTAAATTCATGCAATCTCGCACCTTCTTTAGCAAAAAAAAAAAAAAAGAAATTCCTGTGTAGGTGGTTTAGTAATGCTCCTACAAGAACTATTATCTGTATGGTTTATGTATCATATGTGTGTGTTGCTTTTAATTTTTGTGTGAAGTTAATGTGCCTGAAAGTGAGGGGCTGACAAATCAGAGTCAGGAATAGTGTAGGAAGGTGCTGTTTCAGTTTCCCCCAGTGTAGCTCTCTTAAAGTAGCTCAGTCTTGATAATTTCTGCTAATCCTTAGCCTTGGCCTTTCCTACACAAAGACAGCACTCAGTCCTTTTTTGCATGTAACTATAGTTCCCTCGTGGCCAAGATGGAGTCTCCTCTGCAGGTGGCTCTAGCCAAGAAAAGGTGCACATGGGATGCACCAGGGAAATTCCCTTTCACCCCAGGAGCACCTGTTCCACCTCCCCCCATCTCCCCAAGCACATGCGCGCGCACCACCCCCTCCACACACAATAGTATAACAAATATAGGAAAGGGAAATACTTATTTAAAGAGGGATGAATGGAGAAAAACAACAGCGGGAGAAGATGGGGGAACAACATGAGGACTCACGGGCCCAGTGGTACCACAATATAAAAGGATAGACACTGAGCAATGCATCTAGACTCAGAATTCAAGAATCCTGGGCAGAGTTCCACTTCAGCAGTGAGTCTTGGGTGCTCCTGGTCATCCTCTGCGCCAGTAAACTTTCCCCAACAAACCCCTCTTCTGCCGTTCTCTGCAAGCCGCACAGAGTGGCAAACCCTCCGTCCGCTTAGCTAGCTACAGCCTCCCTCCTTATTCCCAATGCAAGGTCACAAGCCCCAGTACTCATGGCCCCAGACAGGTCTGGGTGACAGTGATACTGGGTCTGACTTCAGTTTGTCCTTCTCCTGGGATTTCTTCCGGCACAGTGCTCCTCCTGGCTCCCATCTGGGTCATCCCTGGTTGGCCACTCTGTCCCTCCCAGGCTTCAGGCAGGTTCTCAGCTGCTTCACCATGTGAGGCCTGCTCGCTGTAGCTCCTCTTGTCTGGAGCTACAGACACAGTCATACCCCGGTCCTCTCCTTCTCTCGACATCTCTCCCTCTGAACAACCAGCACTTCCTCTGCCTCAGGACAAGGTTGTAAAGATGTCATGCTCTCTAAACCCCAAGAGGGTTACATACATATGGTGGTTTTATGATACAATCAAACATCCATTTGAAGCTAAGATGAAAATATAAAATTCATTGTCCCACCTGAGACCTAACACAGGATTTGACCAAGGTTTGTTTTTCAGAAGGCTAGTCCAGTCTGCCAGTCTATTCATAGTAAAAATCACTAAAGCTTTCCTAGATGATTCTGAGACTGGATCTATGCAGGCCACATGAGGCATTACTTGTGAACAATCCTACAGCCATGTTTCTGTTTATTCTGGTCCATACAGTAGGGGTTTTCATTTTCTAACTAATCAAGAGAAGGCATTAGCAACTCACACCTTGACATGTATGAAAATCTACAATATGAGATGGTCATTTAAAGAAAGAAACAGGATCAGATACTGGCACTGTGCATTAATAAAATTGTCAGGTGGCTATTAAAATAACTGAAAATTATCTGAATTCTTATAGATATCTAAAAAGGCCAAATCATACTTTTCTTTTTATGACCAAACAGCTGTTAGTTTCTGAAAGACCCGTGTAAGTGTTTTATGGTTGGACTACAGTATATCACTCTCTTAGGGTTATTCCACAAATGAAATAGATTTTCTCTTTGAAGAGGGCCCTGTGGAGATTGTATCTGTTTAAAGTTTTTTATTCCTGATTATTGCAACATGTGTTTTCTTATTTTTCGAGTGCAAAAGTGTTAAAGCCTCATCAACAAGAATTCTATATGATAGCTATAGCTGATAAGAAATTCTGGGGTATGTGGTGGTACTTCCGTATTTCCATATGCTGCTGGATAATTTACTTCTAGTTGTGGGACTAAAAAGGGATGCGGACTGGCCCCAGCAAAGGGCCTGTAGGACTTCGTACTGAAGTCATCAAAGTGAACAATAGAAAAGCCTGAAAGCATGATTGAAAGTAAATACTAAGTTTTGATGAGGGGGGGCGGATACAGCAAGGAAATGGTGTTTACTAACTACTTGGGGCTGGGAAGAACACTTAATGATTCTCCCACTGGTCAGACAAATATGTATGGACATTTGTATGCAAAGAGAAGCCTTTTCCTTCATAATTGCTCTTCTGCTTTTGCCAGGCTACTCCTTTTGTGATGATGCAGCTCATGAGAATGTTGACATCAGCAAATGAATGCACAGGAGAGGGTTTATTAGATGGCTCAGCATGCACATGTCCCAACTTAATGGGCTTTGATGTAGCAAGTGGCTCTTGCCCACAAAGAGTTTCATGTGTACGTTGTGCACCCAAATTAAATGGTTAAAGATTTTTAAATATCTGTAGTTGTTCTATTAGCGGAACTGTTCTGCATCCAATTCTACCTCCAAGAAAAAAACAAACTAGAGGCTATGGGTCCAATGCTTTATAGAAACTTGGGAGATCTCTTAGAGGAAATCCTGATATATAAAATATGATTCTTTTTCTTTGCTTTTTGGTTTCTGAGCCTTTAGGATGCACTTCTTTCCTGTTTTCATGATTTTCTCCAAAATTATTAGGGCTATAAACTTACTTCATTACAAATTAAAGCTGAGATTCACTTGCCATCTTTTGATTCCAGCAACTGGGGCTTTTAGAAAACACCAAATATCATGAAGACTTGCAATAAAATCACAAAACTTGGCAATGCAGAAGGCATGAGGAATGTTTCTGTCTCTTCAGCACCAATATAGAGCTTTTTCAGCATCTCTGTTCTCTTCTCTTCTCTTAAGTCCGTGTTGGCATGCCATCCATTTTAGAGCTCCATGGTGGGATTCCATGAGTTACCAAACTTCCAAACTAAATATTGTATGACTCTTTCAGTATTAAAGGGGAATATATTCTTGGTCTCCTGTGAACGCTTGGTGGAAGATTCAAACCGGTTTAATTACATTTCTGTCAGTTACTCTGTGAAGGACTTTTATTGCAAGCCTTTGTTGAAAGAAACCTGATGAGGATGAGCCTGGTGGTAGACATCATTTGAGATCAGAGTTCAGGTCCCAAGCTCCCTGTATCCAGCATAGGCTGAGACTTGTCAGGAGGCAGAACATTCAGCCTCCAGAGGATGGGCATAGGGGGAAGAAACACCTCTACAATGACCTTGTCTCATCAGTGCAGGAGAGGGACAATTCAGTGGGGGGGATAAAAATGTTGGGGATCTGAGGATTTCTGGAGGACTCTACAGAAATGAGAAACCTGCTTCCAATAATAAAAGGAACAAATCAGGAGCTGCTGAGTGCTGACAGACATCTTGGTGGGTTGATCCCTCACCCCCCCCCCCAATGATGCAATATACCCTTCATGCAATAATAATCAAACTTCTTACTGATGCATTTCATTTCTCATCAATTCACAACTTGTTTACACTTTATTTCTCCGATATGGCTTAAAAATACACTGTCAAATATTCCCCTAAAGGAAACGCATGTTCTTAGTCCATTTACTAATATTGGTGCCGGTAGCTTCTATATTTAGTGATTCTCAGTAAACAGAGCAGATGAAGAAACAGACCACGAATGTGGAGGAAAGAGCTACCTGTCCATCATTCCAACAACATTTAGCTACGAGTCTGTAATGATGATTTCGCTTGACATAAGTGAAAAAGCCCAGAGGATGAGGCACATGGGTCATTCCCGTAACAAATGAAGTTTACTCTAAGGTTTGATAGTTATATTACTGGGACTAAAGAAATAATGATATCTAATAGATTTCCATGCCTAGGGTCCTTGTTCTAATCACCCCTAATTTATCAAAAACATTTGCTTTTCGCTGTTCTCTGTGACGTGCATTGGAATAACTTGATATTCTATTTTCTCCAGCTCTGGGCCAGACATATTTTCTTAACCAGCCTAGCACAGCAGTAACAATCCATACTTTTAAGGACCTAAGGCCCCATTTCCAATTACAAAGCTCTCATCTGAGGTTTCACCTTTTTGGGTTTCATGCTGCAAATCATGTCTAATACTATCCTTAATGGCACAAGAATGTGCAAGGGGTACAGAATGGCTTAGGGGACATCTGTCTTGCAGGCTGCAGTTGGAAGGTGGAATGCATTGCCCAGAGTTCAGTGCTATGATTGCCCCATCAGCAGTATGAGATTGTAATACTGCTGTTTGTAATACCCAGGAAGGGGGGGGAAAGGCTTATCAAATTAAGCTGATGTATTACACTGTTTAAGTAATGCTGTGTACAAAATCAGTGTATGTGTGAGTCAGTGGAAAAAAAACAACAACCACCAATCATATGTTTAAATAAAATCTATAATCAGTCCACTTCTGTAGAAATAATAGAGAACATTCATGTTTACTTCTAACTTAGACTAGTATCCTAGAAAACCAAGGCTCTTTGAACCCCAGACCAATGACAGAAGAAAGAAATAGATTTGTGTGTAATGACCTACGCCTCCTCCCAAGTGTCTGTACTTTACTTAGGGCTCAAGCTTGTTCTTCTCCATGCCCTTTATAGTAATCTTCAGCTTGCATTCAGCACAGGCCAAGCAGTTCAGTTAAACGGAGGGGCTTTTCTTTCTCTAACTTTTCTTGAAGTAATTCTTTTCTATGCCCTGAGGCATTGCTACGGGTTTTAGCCCTGGTCACTCCAAATATACACCAGAGATGGTTGAAAAACTTTCAACAGAAACTCCATGATGGGCTAAAACCCCGTGTGTCACAGACTTTTGTTTTAGTACATTAAATGCTTGTAGACGTGAAACAATAACAGAACTGATTTAAGCCAGGCATAGTGCAAGCTCCCCTTGCATAATTCTACCAATGAACCCCAATTCTGACCCACCAGCTTACAGCATTCTTCTAGGATTGGTTCCATTACAGCTTCATTGGTGCAAGTTAGGAATGAGGTGCAGTGCTCCTTGTTCTTTCTGTTCTGGGCTTACCCTGAGTTGGGCATACCAAAATGTGTAGTAGTTTTGTGATGTGGCAAATGGAGGTTAGGTTGAGATAACAGATTCATTTTCACGTTTTCTGTATAAGATTTGGACCAAATCCATAGGTGGCATATATGGTGGTATAAATTACACTTTGTTAAGTTGGAGTGAGAGTAAGCTGGTATATTCTGGGTAAGTTCCTTAGCCCTACTATGTCCCCTTTGCATGGCTTGAATGCTGCAAAGGGGACCCAATGACTGATGGCAGCACATAAGGATTCCCCTAGTTTAAGAAAATCCTCAGTTATCAGGCCAGCCCGACATCAGCTACATCTGATCCTAGGGGGTCATTCTGGGAGTGGGAAGGGTATGTCAGCAGAGTAGCTCCTTGGGAGATGTTATCTGCAGGATAAGTTAGAACAACCCTGAGACCGCTCTCACTTGTGTCTGGGGCCGATTTGGTTGCTGGCATCCTCCAGAATTTGAGACACTGGAAAGGGGATGCTGCTCTGACACACCCAGGGATCTTGACCATTGGGGACAGAAAGGTAATGGTGTAGCAAGAAAAACAACCAGCAGTTGGATGTAAGAAGGTGTAAGATAAAACACCTCCTTTATCTTACATGCTGTTGTTGCTGACAGCCTTTCCCACTACAACTCTGCCCTTCTGCCCCCTCGGTGCATAATTTACTCTAAGGGCTGGTCCACACTAACCCCCCAGTTCGAACTAAGATACTCAACCTCAGCTATGTGAATAATGTAGCTGAAGTCAAAGTATCTTAGTTTGAACTACAAGGTACTTACGGCGGGTCCACACGCGGCAGGCAGGCTCCCCCATCGACTCCGCGTACACCTCTCATGGAGCAGGAGTACCGGTGTGGATGGCGAGCACTTCTGGGATCGATTTATCGCGTCTAGACAAGATGTGATAAATCGATCCCAGAAGATCGATTGCTTACCGCCAAACCCGGAGGTAAGTATAGACGTACCCTAATTTATGCTCACACCATCTTATTGAAGCATAAGCCACATTTACATCCCCTCTGAATGTGTCCCACAGCCTCCAGAATTCCACTAATCCACTGCACCACTGAGCCCTCTACAAATTTTGGATTCAATAGCCAGTTATGGTGGAATACTTCCTTCCTGGATACTTCAGGATGTGATTGTTGTGGGTGCCCTGGGGCACCCCTGAAGGGCTGCCTACAAGCTTATTGCCAAAATTCCTCATTGTTGAGCCATATCAACACCAGCTCTACCAGTAGCATGGAGAGTCAAGTGATCTTTGCTGCAGCTATGTAATAAAGATGAGTGCTGCTTAAAATCGTGGGCCTGATCCTCAGCTGAAGTAAATCGGCATTGCACCATTGAAGTCAATAAAGTAATGCCAATTTACACCAGTAGAGGATTCTGGCTCCTTGATTATAGGATTTACATAATTATTCTTACTGTGCACTTGAATCTTCCTTTATAGGACAATTATCAAAAGGTGAGGAGAAGTGACTAGGGGCAAAAGCGATTAAATACGCTATCCTTTCATCTCTAGGTATCTGGCGTAGATCACAAATAAAAAGAGTTTGTTGATCTCAGCTGGGTCACAGAATTATCACACATTTTGGTACAGTTGTCTGTGTCTGCTCAAGAGAAATGCAGGTCAGGGCTGAGTTGGATTAGCAGAGCTGTGTAGAGACCCAGGACTGGAACTGCAGGGGTTGGGATCTGAAGTACTTTGGCAGAGCTGTAAGAGGACATTTGCAAACTGACATCAGTTTGACTCTCACGATCATCTAATTCATTCAAACATGATAAACAATAAAAAAGTGAAAATAATAGGAGGAAAAAGAGAGAAAACGGTGTGCGGATAAGGTGAGGGAATGAAAATGTGGTATAGACAGCAGGAGAGAAGGGAATCAAAAAATGGAGAAAGGGAATGAGAAATCAAGAAAAGACACATGGCTGTAAAATTAGTGGATTTTATCTATTTTGGGCCTAAATAGGTGTAAATAGCACAGTTCTATTGAAATCAATACGTCTTTCTCCAGATTTATTGCGTCCCCCTGCCGGAATTGTTGAACAAAAAGGAAAATCTTTTTTTTTATGTGACTAGTGGAATAACATGATCAGTTATTGAGTAATTCAGCATTTATTTAAGTTAACTTTGAGCTTTGCAATCCACTACTTTGCTCTACAAATTAGTAGTGCAAATGTCACCCCCTTCTGGCATGAGTGAGTAATTATTTCTAGTATTATTATCCTTGTTTGTTATTTGTATTGCAGTATTGCCTGGGAGCCCCAGTTATGGGCCCCTGTTCCTGGCTTCTAAGAGGGAACTGTAAGAAATCTCTGCGATTCTATTGCTGTGCAGAAAAAGCCTTGTTGCTTTCCTCTTCTTCCTAAAGAGTTTTGCTCATATAACACCAGTTATGTTCTTAGAGTGGGGAGGAAGTAGGCTCAGAGTGGTTTGTGCAGTGAGGAATAGCTCAGAACAACAGTGAGGTGATGTTTGGTTTCTGGGATTCTCTTCTTTGGTTTTATATTTTTGTTTTAAAGGTTTAATTGCCATAATCACACAGAGCTGTCCTTTATTACCATAGAAGCATGCTGTTTTGGGTGAAAGTTTTGTCAGTCTCTCTCTCTCTCACTCCCCCCTCAATATAGTTTTCAGATAGTGATAATACTAGTAAACCACTTTATTTTATCTAAGGTCTTTTTTGCAAATCTGTCACACACCACTGTAGAAGTTTCATAATATAGTTAAAGAGTTATATAATGAATGATAAAAATAAAGAGGATGTTAAATCCAAGAAGAAAATATTGTTTCATGGTTGGCTGAAAACAGTCATGTGATGTCGGTAAGTTTCTATTACTGTACTTAACTCAGAGGTCAATAATACTGAGCCCCAGAGCAGCATTATCCAGTCAGATTGCTTGAGTAAACCCTCAGACAACAAACATTAATTAAAAAAAAAAAAAAAAAAGCCAAGCCTTGGAGTATGTGTCAGTGACTTTAACATAAGAAATCTTGTCATGATAGTTATAGTTCTTAAAAAGACTAGACTGTATTAATGGGCTCTACATGGGGTCACTCTTTAAGACTATTCAGAAGCTGAAATTAGAGCTGCAGAAAGAAGCAGGTTTCATATCGAGCCGTGCTTCATGCAGAGAACCACATTGCACTGGCTGCCTAGTAGCTTCTGGATGTAGGTTTTGACCTATGAAGCCCAAATGTTTTGCAATCTGGCTACCACTGAGACTCTCCCTCTCTCTATGTGATACCTTTAGCAGCTGTGCTCTGCAGAGGTGCTTGGGCAAATATACCCTGGTGGCAGAGCATTTTCTTTGATGGGGTTTGATTCTGATTCTTGCTTTCCTGTTTTGACCCCTAGATCCTTGCTTTTAGGGTGTGCCACAAAGGTCATCTTGGAGGTGGGGCATTTGGGAAGATGGTAAGCTAAGGTATATAGTGGGTCAGATGTGGAGATTATTACTAGCCATTATTATTATGGGCAAGTATGATTGTGACTTTTATATGGACATTTCTGGTACTGCATATTTTAATGATTGTAGAAGTGTCTAGCTGTGAACTTTTGGGAAGGCCATCAAGGAGAGGAAGGGAGCAAGGAGCTTGTGAAGCTTAAAAACTCTCCATGGTTCTTGGCTTACCAGACAACTTTGGCAAGTCTCATAGACTTTAAGGCCAGAAGGAACAATCATGATCACCTTGTCTGACCTTCTGCATATTGCAGACCTCCGAATCTCATCCACCCACTCTTGTAGTAGGCCCATAACCTCTGGCTGAGTTACTGAAATCCTCTAATCTTGATTTAAAGACTGCAAGTTACAGGAGAATCCACCACTTACTCTAGTTCAAACCAGCAAGTGACTCATGCCCCATGCTGCGGAAGAAGGTGAAAAACCCCCAGGGTCTCTGCCAGTCTGACCTGAGAGAAAATTCCTTCCTGACCCCAAATCTAGTGATCAGATAGACCCTGAGCATGTGGCCAAGACCCCAGCAGTCAAACACCTGGGGACGAATTCTCTGTAGTAACTCAGAGCCCTCCCCATTAGTGTCTCATCACCGGCCATTGGAGATATTTGCTACTAGCTATCGCAGATCAGTTACATGTCATTGTAAAAAGTCATATCATACCGTCCCCTCCATAAACTTATTTAGCTCAGTCTTTGAAACAACTTAGGTTTTATGACCCCACTACTCCCCATGGAAGGCTGTTCCAGAATGGTTAGAAACCTTCATCTCATTTCAAGCCTAAGCCTGTTGATAGCCAGTTTATATCCATTTGTTCTTGTGCAAACATTAGCCCTTAACTTAAATAACTCCTCTCCCTCCCAGATGTTTATCCCTCTGATGTATTTACAGAGAACAATCATATACACCTCTACCCCGATATAACGCAACCTGATATGACACGAATTCGGATATAACGCGGTAAAGCAGTGCTCCGGGGGGGGGGGGAGGGGCGGAGCAGTGCGCTCCGGTGGATCAAAGCAAGTTCAATATAACACGGTTTCACCTATAACGTGGTAAGATTTTTTGGCTCCCAAGGACAGCGTTATATCGGGGTAGAGCTGTATATCCTCAGCCCTCTTTTTCTTAGGCTAAACAAGCCAAGCTCCTTAAGTCTCCTGTCATAAAGTAGGTTCTCCATTCCTCAGAGCATTCTAGTAACCCTTTTCTGCATCTGTTCCAGTTTGAATTCACCTTTTTTAAACATGGGGACCAGAACTGTACATAGTGTTCTAGATGAAGTCTCACCAATGCCTTGTACAATGGTGATAGTGCTTCCTTATATCTCCTGAATATATCTCTCCTGATGTGTCAAGGAATTGCACTAGCTGTTTTTTATGCCTGCATCGTATTGGCAGCTCATAATTATCCTGTGATCGACCAGAATGCCCAAATCTTTTTCCTCCTCTGTTGTTTTCAAAAGATAAGTACTCAGTTTATAGCAAAATTCTTGTTGGTGGTCTGTAAGTGTACGACTTTGCACTGTTAAGTTTCCTGGATCACTTTTTTGTCCTTTCTTAAATGTAGGTATTATAGTTCCAATTCTCCAGTCATAGGGTATGACCGCTGAGTTTACAGATTCATTATATATCCTGGCTACTGGACTTCTAATGTATTGTGCCAGTTCCTTTAATATTCTTGAAATAAGATTATCTGCTCACCTCAATTTGGTCTCATTAAGCTGTTTGAGTTTGGCTTACCACCTTGGAGGTGATAATTTCTATTTCCATATATTCATTCACATTATCCAACCTGCCACTGCCCCCAAGTTCCTCATTACCTTTATTAAAAATGGAGGCAAAATGTGGGATGCTGTGGATGGAGAGTCAAAAATAGGTGAAGATTATTATTACTAATTGTTTCTACAGCACTTCTTAATTCTCTCTGCACCTGATGGCATCCTGACTTCTCAAAGTTTAGCCTCTCTGCACCATTCAGAAGCCTTAGCCAAATTTCAAATAAGAGGGAGTTTTTTTATCACCTTGAAATTAGTTTCTATTATCCTTAAATTATTGAAGATTGACCACCGTGCAATGATATTCCTGCCCTCATTAATCTTACTAAACAGCTGCAGTCAATACAAATCCATTTTCACAGCAGTCTTCCCAACTCTAATTTAGAATAGGCCATCTCAGACTATTCCTGTGCTCTCTAAGTCCTTGTCTACACTGCAGGGCTAGGTGGAATTTAGCCGCTTTAGGTCAATTTAAAAATGAATGCGTCCACACAACCAACTCCAATCCGTCAACCTAAAGGGCTCTTAAAATCAACTTCTGTACTCCTCCCCGGCGAGGGGAGTAGCTCTAAAATCGACTTTGCTGGGTCAAATTTGGGGTAGTGCGGACGCAAATTGATGGTATTGGCCTCCAGGAGCTATTCCAGAGTGCTCCATTGTGACTGCTCTGGACAGCAGTTTGAACTCCGATGCACTAGCCAGGTACACAGGAAAAGCCCTGGGAACTTTTGAATTTCATTTCCTGTTTGGTCAGCATGGCGAACTCAACAGCCCAGGTGACCATGCAGTCCCCCCAGAATCGTAGAACGCAGAATGTTTCTAAACTCCCCCTATCATCTCCGTCCCTGAGGTTATCGCAGATTAGAAGGCAAAAAAAACGCACTTGCGATTACATGATTTCCGAGCTCATGCAGTCCTCCCGCACTGATAGGGCACAGCTTAATGCATGGAGGCATTCAGTGGCAGAGGCCAGGAAAAAATTAAGTGAGCGTGAAGAGCGGAGGCAGGACATGATGCTGAGGCTAATGGGGGAGCAAACAGACATGATCAAAAGTCTGTTGGAGCTGCAGGAAAGCCAACAAGAGCACAGTCCCCCCGCTGCATCCACTATATAACCGCCTACCCTCCTCCCCATGTTCCATAGCCTCCTCACCCAGACGCCCAAGAATGCGGAGGGGAGGCTCCGGGCACCCAGCCACTCCACTGCAGAGGATGGCCCAAGCAACAGAAGGCTGTCATTCAAACAGTTTGATTTTTACTGTGGCTACAAGAAGCAATGTGGCCTTGTCCTTCCCCATCCCACCTGGGCTACCTTGTCCGTTATCTCATTTTTTTTTAATTAATAAAGAAAGAATGCATGGTTTCAAAACAATAGTTACTTTATTTTGAAGCGGGGAGGGTGGTTGGCTTACAGGGAATTAAAATCAACAAAGGGGGTGGGTTTCCATCAAGGAGAAACACACACAACTGTCACACCGAAGCCAGTCATGAAACTGGTTTTCAAAGCCTCTCTGATGCGCAGCGCGCCTTGCTGTGCTCTTCTAATCGCCCTGGTGTCTGGCGCGAAATGATTGTCTGCCGTTGCTTTCACGGAGGGAGGGGCGACTGACAACATGTACCCAAAACCACCCGCGACAATGTTTTTGCCCCATCAGGCATTGGGAGCTTAACCCAGAATTCCAGTGGGCGGCGGAGACTGCAGGAATTGTGGGATAGCTTACCCACAGTGCACCGCTTCGTAAGTCGTAAGTTCACTAGCCACGGTAGTGAAGATGCACTCTGACGACTTAATGTGCTTAGTGTGGACATATGCAATGGACTATATAAAATCGATTTCTAAAAATCAACTTCTATAAAATTGACCTAATTTCGTAGTGTAGACATACTCTAACAGTCTTGCCTTACCCCTTACTTGTTATAGGCAGTTGTGTTTCCTTGCTGGTTCCAAAAGATCTTTCTTTAGAGGCCAGTTAGCACAAATGCTGATAACTTCTGTGCTTTCATCCACATACATCATCAGGAAATAGACAGGTGTGTGCGTGTGTGTGTGTGTGTGTATGTATGTTAAAATGCTGCTTTCTGCTGTAATAGTCCACAGTGATGATAAATTCACCCAGAGAACTAGTGCTAGAGCAGCTGAGGCCTCCTCTAAAGTAATCTCTGACTGGAACCCATCGTGAGAAGGCTCAAGGTTCTTTGTGTGAGTTTTCTCCTGCCTCACCTGTTCCAAATTGCTGTGTCATGCCAGGTCAGTGGAGGGAGGGAGGATTTCATTCCCATGGAGAGTATTAGGGAATAGACAGTGTATCCAGACCCAGAGTGTGGCTTTGTGGGGGACATTCGGGGAAGAATTTATGGATATCTTATTAAACATGAGGAGCTGCAAATCTCAAAGTGTCCCAATCAGGCCCATAACAAAAGAGGAGATATCTCCTCCTCTGCCCCCTCCCCCCCCCGGCTCAAATTATTGACACTGCCGAGCATCAGCAGCAGCTTGAAATAGTGAGTACAATATTCAATGCTGGAGAATGGTCAGTAACCAGCACAGGAGTGTATCAGCCTGTCCCTGTTAGGTGGGGTTCCAGTGCCTCAGGGCCCTCCAGTGGTTGGAGATTTGACAGCATTCTCTGACCTGGCCTTTACCTGATTTAATCTTGCCTCTCGCTCTCTCTCTCCTTTTACTTTGTACAGCCCTGATCTCTTCCTTCCTTCATCGTTCATTTTATATAATCTGTTTTAAATGTTACCAATGTAAGCCATACCTACATATGCAACTCAACTGTTCCACCGTTTACCACTGGGGTACCTTTCCATACAGCTTTCTGATCTTCATGCTGGAGACAGGTGGAAAGAAGAATTTCTTGGCGTGGTGAGACATGGCTCATGGGAGGAAGAATATAAACAGGGGGTTGAAGAGAGGAAAGTTTGCTGAATCAAGGCCTGCTTAGCCTCAATTTATTCCTTGGTGGAAGTGGGGAATTTAAAATATATATTTAATAATTTATAAAGTCTCCATGTTGGTGAGACTAAGACCTGAAGTGATTGGAAAGACAATGGGCCATATGGGGTCAAGCTTTTCGTTGTGAGCAACTTTGGTCATTCTTGAGCAATTCCTTCTGGCTAGTGCTTGGAGGAAGGAGCTGCATCAAGTCTTCAGCCAGAGAAGCGAGGAGCTGTGACCTGAGGCCCAGGCTTTGGGGAAATAAGAAGAAATCATTTACAAATACACCTCCTTGCAAAAATGTTTAAAGGAGACATGTCCTTCTTCTTCGAGTGATTGTTCACGTCCATTACACATTAGGTGTGCGCGCGCCGCGTGCACGGACGTCAGAAACTTTTTCCCTTAGCGGCTCCCGTCGGGCCGGCAGGGCCCCCTCCTTCCCGCCAGAGCGGCGCCCCGCTCCAGGGTATATATATCCCTGCCGACCCGACCCCTCCAGTTCCTTCTTACCGTCCGTGGCGGCGTTGGAACAACTCTGTCTCTCGTCTGAGAGTGTCCCTTAGCAATAGTCATTAGTGTTATCTAGCAGTTATCAGTTAGTTTGTAGTAGTGTTGAGCCAGTAGTTAACAGCTCATTAGGGTACTTAAAGTTCCTGCTGTGGTTGTTTGTTCAACCCCGGCACCGGCCCCGGGCGGCGGGGTATGCCGCACGCCCAAGGCTTCAAGGCTTGTGCCACGTGCCGCAGGCCTATGCCATTGAGCGACCCCCACGCCTCGTGTCTCCGTTGCCTGGGGCAGGCTCACCAGAAAGAGCGCTGCAAGATCTGCAAGGCCTTTAAGCCCAGAACTAAGAAAGAAAGAGACTTTTGCCTTAAGCAGCTGCTCATGGAGACAGCATTACAGCCCTCCACTTCGGCGGCACCATCTGCCTCCGTGCGGAGCGCCCCGGCATCGGTGCGGGAACCGGCGCCGGCGGGTCACCCGAAGCCCACGGCACCGACCCAACGGGGACATATACGACGCCGGTCGTCTTCGCCGGCAAAGGCGAAGGGCCAACCTAAGGCCCGAGGACGCTCCCCGCACAAGAGGGTGGCACCGGTGAAGACCTCGAGTGCCCCTAAGGCCGGTATGGCCCCAGCACAGACCCCGGTAGTGGCTCCGGCGCCGAAAGGCCCGTCGAGCCCCGGGATGGGCACGTCGAGTGAGGATGAAGGGCTGGAGGAGCTCTTGGAACAGCCCTCCACTCCGGACACGTTTGAGGCAGCTAAGGACCTCATTGCATTGTCCGTCGAGGCCCCGACACGCGCTGAGGATGCTCTGCCGAAGCTGCCGCACAGAGGCAAGCCGGCGATGGTGCGCCCATCGCGGTCGCTGTCTCGGCACCGTTCCAGGAACCGGTCCCAGTCGAGCTCCGCCTCGGTGGACTCCCGGTTGCCCTCGGCGCAGGAAGCACCGCAGCAGTCGGGCTTCAACAAGCGGTCGGCACCGACTCAGCAACCCAGCACGAGTCGGCACCGCGAAGTGTCGGCGGTACATTACCCGATGCCGACCAGCCGTAGCCGTTCCCGGTCCCGCGATCACCGGTACCGTTCCAGGTCCAGGTCGGCGAGACGCTATTCCAGGTCCTGGTCGCGGAGGCGCTACTCCCCAAACCCGGACCGGCACCATCCTACGGCTCCGCCGTGGCCTTCCAGGTCACCGTCCGTGGTCTCGGGGACTGACTCAGACCGGTACGGCGGGTATGCCCATAGGTCACAGGCCAGCAGGGACTATGGCCATTCCCAGTGGGGCCAACCGAGCCAATGGCCATTCTGGACACCCTGGGCCTACCACCAGCAAGGGCCCCCATCGAGGGCCTCGAGATCCAGGCCATCGGGGTACCGATCCCGCTCCCCGCGGCACCGCCCGCCATCGTATAGGGAGGCAACAGTCTCTAGACCACCGGAGCGGGAAGGAGTGGACTCGGCACCGAGTATGGTGCCGTCCCAGTCCCACGCTGCGGGTCAGGCCCCAGAGGAACAACTGGCTGATGCCGGGTTGCAGGACAATGAGGATGGGCAGAAGGCCCCGACCTCTTCCTCCTCACCAGATGAGGCAGTAGCAGGCACACTGGTGTCCGGCCCTCCCCCGATTGACCATCGGGCACACCAAGACCTGCTTCGCAGGGTAGCCCTCAATCTGGGCTTGCAAGCGGAGGAGACTGTAGAACAGGACGACCTCATGGTCGATATCCTGAGCCCGGAGGGACCCTCCAGAGTCGCTCTCCCGATTATACGGACAGTACAGTCCAACTATAAGACGGTGTGGCAAACGCCGGCCTCCAGTGCACCGACTGCAAGAGGCGTGGAGAGGAAATACTTCGCCCCATCTAGAGGGTTTGACTTCCTCTTTTTACACCCGTCCCCATGTTCGCTGGTGGTCTCGGCGGTCAACGAGAAAGAGCGTCATGGCCAGCAAGCTCCTGCCCCCAAGGGCAAGGAAGCTAAGCGATTGGACTTGTTCGGGAGGAAAGTCTATTCATCTGGGGGCCTCCAACTGAGGATCGCCAATCAACAGGCGATTCTAAACAGGCACAATTTTAACTCTTGGGCATCAGTTGCCAAGTTTAAGGACTCCCTCCCACCTGACGCGCATCAGGAGTTCACGGCCCTGGTGGATGAGGGAATGGCAGTGGCCAAGACCTCATTGCAGGCCTCCCTTGACTCAGCCGACACTGCGGCTAGAACAATTGCGTCAGGAGTCGTGATGAGGCGTTCGGCGTGGTTGCAGGCTTCAGGTCTCCCGCCAGACGTGCAGACCACGCTGCAGGACCTCCCGTTTGAAGGTTCGGGCTTGTCTTCCGACCAAACGGACGCCAGGCTACATAGCCTTAAGGACTCGCGAGCAGCCCTTAAGTCGTTGGGTATGCATACTCCGGTGACGCAGCGTAAGCCCTTTAAACCCCAGCCACCGCAAAGGCAATACCACCCTCGCCCCCGGCACGAACCATACCGCCGTCGAGGCAGGGATAACAGGCGGAGACGTAACAATACGCCTAACCAGGGCCAGAGTCACGGCCAGGGCAAGCCGCAGCCAGGGAATAAACCAGGCTTTTGAAGCTACGCCCGAGGACAGCGTACCACATTCTATACCGGATCCTCCTCTGAATTTCAAAGACCGCCTGTCCCATTTCTACAGGGCCTGGTCGCGCATAACATCGGACCGCTGGGTCCTGCGCACAGTGAAGGCGGGCTATACCCTCCAGTTTTCCTCGCCCCCTCCCTGCCATTCCCCTTCCCCGTCCCTCTTCAGGGACCCCTCTCACGAGCAACTTCTCACGCAGGAGGTACAGACCCTTCTCGCTGCTGGAGCAGTAGAAGAGGTCCCACTAGACCTAAGGGGAAAAGGATTCTACTCCAGATACTTCCTGATCCCCAAGGCAAAAGGGGGCCTCCGTCCTATTTTGGACCTGCGCGATCTAAACAAGTTTCTGATCAAAGCGCGCTTCCGTATGGTCTCCCTTGGAACTATTATCTCATCCCTGGATCCGGGGGATTGGTACGCTGCCCTCGATATGAAAGATGCCTATTTTCACATCGCAATCAATCCGGCCCACAGGCGGTTCCTACGCTTCGTGGTCAACCAGCACCATTTCCAATTTATGCTCCTGCCCTTCGGCCTGGCATCAGCACCACGAGTGTTCACGAAATGCATGTCCGTGGTAGCAGCCTTCCTTCGAAAGAGAAGGATGCGCGTGTTCCCATACTTGGACGATTGGCTTCTCGCGGGCAGGTCGGAGGCCGAGGTCCGTGTCGCTGGCCTTGCAGACGTTCGACAAGCTCGGCCTACGGGTCAATGTGCCCAAGTCCAAGTTAGTCCCCACACAGAGACTGGACTTCATAGGTGCGACCCTGGACTCGGTGGCCGCGCAGGCAAGCCTACCAGAGGCACGGTTCCTGGCAATTCAGAGGGCCGTAAGCTCAGTCCAAAAATTCCCCACGACAATGGCAAGGTGTTGCATGCAGCTCCTGGGGCATATGGCAGCTTGCACACACATGGTCAGACATGCTCGCCTAAGGCTCCGGCCTTTACAGTTGTGGTTCGCACGAACGTACCGCCCCAACAGAGACCCATTGGATCAAGTAGTAACGATCCCAAGCCAGGTGTTGGGCTCGCTCCGCTGGTGGCTCGATCAACAACAGGTCTGCGAAGGGATCCCCTTCGCTGCCCCACAGCCCACTCTGACGTTGGTAACAGATGCATCGGACCTGGGTTGGAGAGCGCACCTGGGGGAACTTCGGACCCAAGGGCTGTGGTCTGGAGAAGACAAGCTGCTTCACATCAATCTCAAGGAGCTAAGAGCGGTTCGCCTCGCCTGTCAGACCTTCCATGCCACCATAGAAGGTCACAGCGTGGCAGTCCTGACGGACAACACTACCGCCATGTTCTATATAAACAAGCGGGGCGGGTCCCGGTCTTCTCCCCTCTGTCGCGAGGCACTCCAATTATGGGACTTCTGTATAGCCCATGCGATCCACCTCATCGCGACGTATCTTCCGGGGATCCAAAACGGCTTAGCGGATCGCCTCAGCCGATCCTACCGAATGCACGAATGGACGTTGAGGCGAGACGTCCTGCATTCGATCTTCCGGAGGTGGGGCTTTCCCCGGGTGGATCTATTCACCACCAGGGACAACAGTCAATGCCCTCAGTTCTGCTCATTCCAGAACCTCAGCCAGGGATCATTAGCAGATGCCTTCACGATCCCGTGGGGAGGGAGCCTGAAGTATGCCTTCCCTCCGTTCCCACTCATACACAAGGTTCTCCTCAAGACCCGCAGGGACAGGGCAACAGTCATACTCATAGCCCCGGCCTGGCCACGCCAGCATTGGTTCACGTCCCTGCTGGAATTGTCCATATCCGACCCAATCACCCTCCCCCTTCATCGCGACCTAGTCACACAAGACAAAGGTCGCCTACTCCACCCGAACCTGTCTTCGCTACGTCTCACGGCATGGTATCTCTCTGGCTGAACGCTGCAGAACACAGGTGCTCTCACCAGGTTCAACAAATCCTCCTTAATAGTAGGAAGCCCTCTACAAGAGCGACCTACCTGGCAAAATGGAAAAGGTTCTCCCACTGGTGCGAGCCTCAGCGCATACAGCCTTTACAAGCCTCAGTTCCGTCGATTTTGGACTATCTACTGCACCTCAAGAATCAAGGGCTTGCGCCCGCCTCGATTAGAGTGCATTTAGCCGCCATTTCGGCTTTCCATCCGGGAGAGTTGGGGGTGTCAGTGTTCTCCAACCCCACAGTGGCCCGATTCCTCAAGGGGCTGGAAAGGGTATTTCCCTACTCGCGCCCGCCTGTCCCGGCGTGGAGTCTGAACCTGGTCCTAACAAGACTCATGAGTCCCCCCTTTGAGCCCCTAGCCACTTGCTCCCTCACGCACCTCTCGTGGAAGGTGGCGTTTCTTGTGGCCATCACGTCGGCCAGAAGGGTATCGGAATTAAGGGCCCTCACTTCGGTACCACCCTATACAGTGTTCCATAAGGATAAGGTGCAACTAAGGCCGCACCCCAAATTCCTTCCAAAAGTGGTATCGCAGTTTCACATGGGGCAGGACATTTGCCTACCGGTGTTCTTTCCTAAACCCCATACGGACCCTCACCACCGCAGCCTACATACCCTGGATGTTCGAAGGGCGTTGGCATTCTACCTGGATCGGACCAGGTCGTTCCGCAGAACACCTCAGCTGTTCATTGCTATTGCGGAACGTATGAAAGGCTTGCCTATCTCGACACAGCGCTTGTCGGCATGGATTGTGCATTGTATACGCATCTGTTATGAGCTCGCCAATGTTCCGGCCCCAGAGATCCGGGCCCACTCGACTAGGGCCCAAGCGTCCTCAACGGCCTTCTTGGCGCAGGTCCCTATCCAGGAGATCTGTAAGGCGGCCACCTGGTCGTCCGTGCATACGTTCACAGCCCATTACACGATCCATCATCAGACCAGAGAGGACGCGATGGTCGGCCGGGCTGTGCTACAGTCAGTTGTACCTTGACTCCTACTCACCTCCAATGGTAAGCTTGGGAATCACCTAATGTGTAATGGACGTGAACAATCACTCGAAGAAGAAAGAACAGTTACTTACCTTCTGTAACTGTTGTTCTTCGAGATGTGTTGTTCACGTCCATTACACTTCCCACCCTCCTTCCCCTCTGTCGGAGTCTCCGGCAAGAAGGAACCGGAGGGGTCGGGTCGGCAGGGATATATATACCCTGGAGCGGGGCGCCGCTCTGGCGGGAAGGAGGGGGCCCTGCCGGCCCGACGGGAGCCGCTAAGGGAAAAAGTTTCCGACGTCCGTGTACGCGGCGCGCGTACACCTAATGTGTAATGGACGTGAACAACACATCTCGAAGAACAACAGTTACAGAAGGTAAGTAACCGTTCTTTTAGGAGACACAAAATATTTGGCACTTCTGATTTGCTCTCAAAGTCTGTCTCTGTCTAGCCTCATTGTCAGAAACAATGGGACTGAGTGTGTTCCCAGCAGCGTTCCAACACATGATGCATTCTTCATTTTCAATCGATCGGGTGAACAGTAGGGAGAACTCTGTGTTATGAATCAGGAGAAGCTTTTGCCAGAACTGTAGTCTTGGCGGAAAGCTTGAAGCAGCTCTACCTGATACTCATTCCTGTCTCAAGAGTATGTTAGAACCAGTCACAGCAGTATATTGAAAGCCATAGCAGTCAGTAATTGTCTATAATGAAATTGTAAGTAATTAGTACTGATGATTCTTTTCAGGGAAAACAGGTATGGTTAAAACACACGTACACATTTCCCTCCCAAACACAATATACACACAAACTGAATTCAGTTTCTTGGTTTAGAGCATACATTTAATGCTGTCAGACAGGAAGTGTGGCAAATTAGTAGGCAAATGTAACTCCAGATAAACAGAATGTGCTAATGCAGTTGTGTAGATGTAACACACACACACACAAATCATCTCGTCTTCCTCCCTTCATTGAGATCTTGAGCACTTTATCTCGGGAGAATATTGTGCAAGTTCAGTAGCAAATTAGAGTGAGCAATATAGAATTCAGGGAGGAGACATTTACAAAATTAGGACCAGATTCTGGTCTTGGTTACCCCAGCGTGAATCCAGACTAACTCCATTGACTTCAGTGAAGTCATTCTTGGATTTGTGCGGGTGGAACTGAGATGGGAATCCAGCCTTTAATTGGAAAACAGTGCATATATCTGAGATACAATGTACTTTTTTACTTAAGACAGTTGACTTAGTGAGCAGCAGAAATGTGCCAGAAACAATCTTACCAACTATGCTAAGCGTAAAACCAGGAGCAGTTATTATGAACAGTTGATCTGGGTCTGGGTTTTTCTGAAAAATAATAACCCATGAGACTTGGGCAACTTCAAGAAAAAAAATAATAAATTAAGCTATTAAAAATGTCAAGTGTGTATGAATTTGATGCTCATGAAAATGAAGATCTGATAGCCTTGTTATAGCTAGGAATAGTGTGGGATGTGCGCACAATGCAGGGATTGTCTGTATATGCTTGATTTGCAGTCTAAGGTTCTCCTGTTTTTATAACAATAATTATACTATATACAGCACTGTAATCACAGTTCAGTTTTTATAAACCCCACAGTTCCACTAGGGGCAAATCCAGCCTCCCAGTTGAAGAACTTTTGTGATTCCTTGGATGGGAGAAAGGGCTGGATCTAGGAGGCTATAGAGAACCCAGCTTTGCAGGGAATCCTCCTGTGTGGCAGTACAGAGGGAGTAAAACCAGAGATGATCTACTGTATGGATCCTCTGGTTTTCTCTCCATAGCACTATAGAGGGTCAGTTGGGCTGTGGAGGATTGCTGCAGCTGCTGCTCAGAACCGGGAGAGAGGCAGGATTTTCTTATCCCCTATTCCCCTTCTCCCAGTGGAAGTAGCCAGTTGCTTACCCCCCTGGCTTGGCCTAGGTGCTGGGTCCCCGAATTTGAGACTTAGAGTGCAAGTGTTTGATGTCACATCCATTGGATTGTGGTATCATTAAAGGAAATGGGTAACAAGCTAATTAGAAAGGAGACATTTGACTGCCGGAGACTGCAGTTTAGTCTGCAGTGGTTTACAAGTTAAACGATGATGAGCTCACTCTAGTCCCTGGTGGGCTGTGTGTTCATATCACAACCAAAATTCAGTACAAGTCAGAAAATGGTAGAGATGGTAAAAAAGTTGCCCACTTAGCCAATTTCCTTGACACACACATCCAGCACATCCTGGAGTGTTTTGGTCAATCTAGTTTTAACTGATATAAGTGATGGGGCCGTCTCTTTTTTCCTGCAGTCTGGTAGACCTCACTCTATTTTCTTGAGCTCTGTTTCATCCTGTTACTCCCAATGGGCCATCCTAGTCAATTCTTCTCCCTCCTTGATGTTTAAACCCTCAATTGTTCGACTGTTATATTTCACCATAGTCATTGTTCGATCAAGTATACATATCTATATATTTTCGTTCTTTTTTTCTTATAAATCAACTCCTCTTTTTTTTTTTTCAATTCTCTGATTTCCTTCTATTTTGCTGAAAGCTGATGTTTCTGGTCTTGAAGTAACCACAGCCACACATAGTATTTTAGATGTGAACTTAACTGTGATTTACAGAGAGAGAGAGACTCTCAGGTTCCTGCTCCATGTTATGATGCAGTGCAAATTAATAATAAAAATGTGTTGTATTGTTATACAGCACTAGCTATCTGAAGATTTCACAGCACTTTAATAATACCAGTGAATTGATTCTCACAAAAGACCCATGAGGTAAAGTTATACTATTATTTCCATTTTACAGATGAGAAGTTGAGGCTGAGATAAAAATGAAGTAACTTGTCCAAGGTCACATACAAAGTTCATGACAAAACCAGAGAGAGAATCCAGAAGTCCTGGCTCTACATCCTGTACTTTAGCCACAAAGCCATAAATATTTTTTCATCCCAGATTCAATTAAATCCCACAAATCCTGTTAGCAGGCCAGTGCCTTACTCATGACTCTACTGGGGCGGTGCTGGCTCCTTTGCTTCCATATTCCATTACAAGTTCATGTCTAACTTGCTGTGCACTATCAGAAATAACATTGCACTGGGCACTTATGTTTACAATGCTATGCAGAATGTAATTAACCCTCACAGCATCCCTTCAAGTTAGGGCTGTACAATTATCCCCATTTTTATGGATTAGGGAACTGAGGCATAGACCAGAGGACACAATGCAGGTGAATCTCACAAGTGAGATTAGAATTAAGAAGTTCCTGTATCCCAGCCCTCCGAAAGAACTATAAATCATTCCTCTCTCTCTCTGTTATTGCTAGGTCTTTTATGGCGTTACTGCTTTCCACATATTTCTTTCCCATTCACTATTTCTCTGTGTTTGTATTACTATTGCTTAGATTTATTCACTTGCATTTTTTTTCCAAGGTTGAACTCTGTATACTCCCCACCCACATTTCTGGCCTCGCTGGGTCCCTTTGTGTTGTTTCACTGTTCTCACTGGTGTTCGTAACACCTCTCAGTTTAGTGACATTTGCATTTGTAAATAATATGCTGGTAGCCCTGTTTTTCATATCACTAATAACCACATTCAATAGACTTCCTCTGCACAAGAAAGAACAGAGATTTATAACAGCAGGGGGTGTTACAGGTCAGGACTGAGGTATGTGTCCTGGCTGAGCTGTGGAAAGCTTGCATAGCATCTGCCCACACTATTCCTAGCAGTGAAAGGGCTACAGTATTCTACTTTCATTTTCATATGGACCACATTCTCTCTCTATATATATATATTTTTTTATTTTAAGATTTAGTTTGAGGTTCTTTTCATAGTTTTCTTGGGAGTCACGGGCTAATACTTTTTCATACCCAGTTCACCTGATCTAGTATAAGTGCTTTCCTTTGTATGCTGAGCATTGCTGGTAAGATTCTCTCTGACCCACCTCTGCTGCTCCCTAAGCCCCCTGCCTTTGAAGTACATGCAATAAACTTTCTTAGATGGCAAAAAGAAAAGTCTCCTTAGTTTCAGCCCATAGTTGGGACATGCCTCTAATCTACCTTGGTTCTGCTTCCTTCTCCTTAATGTTTGATATTCAACTCTGTACCTAATTCATGCATCTTTTTTTCCCATTGTGTTTTGACTCGTCCTCATTTTTTATACTGTGGGCCATATTCAACCCAGGGTCTATGAATCCACCAGGAGCAGGCTATAGTGGCAGAAAATGGCCTCAGACTCCATTCCAATGGTGTGGCAATGCAGCCCCAAAAGCAGGCAGTACACCTCAGGGCAGAGCCTCCAGCCTCAAAGCAAAGCATTTTCTGTTTGGCAGAAAGCCACAAGGGAGAGCGACAGTGGTGCCCCCACCTGCCGTCCCTTAGGTGAATCTCCAAAAGTGGCTAGGCAGGCTCAGGCAGGTGTTACCTAACCTTCCCTGTGCCAGCTTCACTGAATATGCAAGACTTTGACCTGTTTTACATGGGGAATTTGCCCTGATTCCAACCACAGTGGCTGCCACAAGTGCATTGTTACAGATTTCTAGTATAGACAAGGTGAGCTGTGATTGTGTTTGCTTGAAACCAGAGCAAACTGCATTGGTGCAAATCGCAGCTTTCCTTGCCTATACTAGTGGTTTGGAGTGGGTACAGCCACACTCATGGCTGGAGTATGGGCAAATCCTCAAAGCAAATAAAGCCCTTTTTATGGGGAATTGCCAAAAGTCATCTACAGGGGAAGAAACTATCCCTGTCCTCTTGCAGTATTTATTTTACCTTTTATTAGAAAGAGGTTGAAAGGAACACATTAGGTTTCCAGGTGAACATTTTGTTGCTTACTAGATCACTGAAGGGGGTTAATTTGATTTGTCTTCAGTTCAGATGAATCACTGTTTGCATTCAAGTATTAGATAAAGCAAGCTCAGCCAGACAGCTACCAGTAGTGGGGCTGGTGCCATTTTATCCATACTACATCCTGACTGACTGCTTGAGTATTCTGCATGGTACAAATCCCTGGCATCAGTAATGATGCAAACAGTGTGACATTAATGGTATTGCATGACATTTTGTACATAGGTCTCCACACTCCCTATGGGGGGGGTTTGTTTTGTTTTCTATGTTTGGGGTTATTGTTTTTCTTCTAGTTTTTGCGCTTTTAGCATTTGCTCAAGTTGCATTTTCAACCTTTTCTTCAAAACTATGAAGGCTAGAAAATTCCTTTAAAAAAAAATAAACAAAAGCTGAAATTCTCCCATACTTACATAACTCTAGGAGTTGGGGCATTAATGAAACCCTAGATATTTTGAGACTCTCAATAAAGTTGCATGAGTTGACCCCAGTGCTTCCTAACTCCATGAAGGAAGGAATATTTTGAAGGGATTGGTGTAGCCCCAATTATAATTAATTTACAGTACATGTAACTTCTGAATTCTAGGGAGTATTCCAGCCTTTGCCACAAGACATGGCATGTTCAAGAAATTTCACAGTGGGGCCAAAGTTTCATGCAAGTTCTTTAGGAGACGTGGTGGGTGCAATAATATCTTTTATTGGACCAACTTCTGTTGGTGAGAGAGACAAACTTTCCAGCCACACAGAGCTCTTCTGGTCTGGGAAAGGTACTCCCAACATCACAGCTGGATGGATTGAACAGATTGTTTAGCATAAGTAGTTAGCACATATTCTAAGGGACCATTCAAGGTAGAGTGGCCCTTTAATACCTCTGCAGTCATAGGACAAAAGGGGGGGGGGCTAGTGGATTATAGATTGTTGTAATAAGCCATAAATCCAGTGTCTCTATTCAGTCCATGTTTTTTAGTGTCTAGCAGAGTTATGAATTTAAGCTCCCAGGTTCATCTTTTGAAAGCATTGTACAGGTTTCCTTTGAGGATGAGGACTGATAGGTCAGATATAGAGAGATTGCTTTGTGAAAAGTATTCACCTGCAAGTGATGAGTTGTTTTTGTCTTTTATCATTTTTCTGTGTGAGTTCATTCATGAGCGTAGTGATTGTCTGGTTTCACCCAAATAGTTTTTTGGGGGCATTTAGTGCACTGGCTGAGGTACACCACGTGTTGCGATAGACGTGTAGAATCCATGGATTTTGAAAGGTGTGTTGTGGAGGATATTGATCACTATAGCAGTGGAGATATGTCTGCAGGTTTTGCATCTGTTGTTCTGGCAGGGTCTGGTGCTGCTTTGAGTTGGTGTGTTTTGGTTTGTGGGGAGCTGCTTATGATGATGAGCTTGGAGAGGCTGGGCGGTTGTTTGAAGGTCAAAAGTGGTGGTTCAGGAAAGATTTCTTTCAGGATGGGGTTCTCATCAAGTATGGGTTGTAGTTTTTTGATGATACCCCGTGTGGGTTCCAGAGTAGGGTAGTAGGTGAGAAGTAGGGGTGTGCAGTTGGATAGGGGGTTATTTCTGTATTGAAGCAGATTCTCTCAGGGCATTTGGGTGGACTGTTCCATGATGGATCTACTTCTCTGGTGGAGTGTCCTTGTTTGGTGAAAGGAGTTTTGATTGTGTTAAAGTATGTAACTCTGTTCTCAGCTGTGTGACTCTGCTGTGGATTCACACAATTCCCATCTGCTACATCCCTGCCTCCTGGATGAGTGCCTGGTTGTATAACAGATTTCTAGGTATTTGGGGTCGTATGGTGATCTATGGGCTTCTTGTGTCAACTTCCTGGACACCACAATCCGCTTCAACAATGAAACCCTACAGACAACCATATACAAGAAACCCACAGAGCACCACAACTACCTTCATAGTTCCAGTAATCATCCCAAACGCACTAAGGAACCTGTTATCTACAGCCAGACACTCATCCAGTGCAGGAAATCTCCCAATATAACAACTATATGGGTGAAACCATACAATCACTGTGCTCTCAAATGAACTCACACAGGAAAATGATGAAAGAGAAAAACACCCTATCCCGTGTAGGCAAACACTTTTCACAAAGCAGTCTCTCTCTATATATCTGACCTATCCGTCCTCAGCCTCAAAGGAAACCTGCACAATACTTTCAGAAGACAAGCCTGGGAGCTTAAATTCATAACTCTGCTAGGCACTAAAAATCATGGACTGAACAGAGACACTGGATTTATGGTTTATTACAACAATCTGTAACCCACTAAACCCCCCATTTTGTCTTATGGCAGCAGAGGTGTTAACAGGCCACTCTACCTTGAATGGTCCCTTACAATGTGTGCCAACTACTTATGCTAAACTATCTGTTCCATCTTGCGTTTTGCTGTGATGCTGGGAGTGTGTTTCACAGACCGGAAGAGCTCTGTGTGGCTTGAAAACTTGTCTCTCTCGCCAGCAGAAGTTGGTCCAATAAAAGATAGTACCTCCCCTACCTTGTCTCTCTAATGTCCTGGGACCAACATGGCTACAACTAGCAGATACAGGAGAAATGCTTTGATCCTGTGAACCCAGCTTTATTTACCAGGACACAAGTAAGAGCTGTAGGTGTTACATGGTTTAAAATCTCCCCAGATGGGCATTAAACAGCAAAGGCCATACAATAGGTATAATATTGCAATGTCCCCACAAACAAGAATCGGGGGACTACTAAAATCGGAAATGATTTTTCCTACCTCTGATCTGGCACTTCAGTAAAGATGTGTACTGCAGAATCCTGCATGGTACTAATTTCAACAAAGCAGGAGGCAGGCAATTTAGTAGATGGGAATGATGTGAATCCAAAGCAGATTCATTACAGCTGAGAACAGAGTTATGTTAAAAATACATTGGCTGTTCTTTGGTACTGCTATTGTGTTCCTTAAGTATTTAGTCCCCATTCAGCCTGTCTTTCCTGTTGATTTTAACATTGCATAGTAAAATCCAACTAAAGAGACTAAGGACAGTTCCCTCTGCTCACTTGGGAGAGGCTTTTGTAATAAAGCGTAGTTAGATAATTTAGCACAGCATCAGTGAGCTAAAGCTAGAGCAAAAAAGTGTTGCTCAAATTTGGCCCCCTGGCCAGAAGCTTGTCAGTTCATCCTTTAGATGAGTTACTAAATAAAAGCCTTTTTTGACAGACTATACTGGCCCTTCAGTGTTCAAATAGAGAATCGATCTGGGCTGAAAGAACCCCTCCCCAATCTGCTCCCTGGGAAAAAAATGCTACCCCTCTATCTACAGCAGAGAGGCATGCAGGGTCAGCAGGGGTTAAACAGTTAGATATGCTTGGCAAGTAATCCTTGTTAACCTGCCAATTACCCAGCAGGATGTAAGTCACCTGCTGACTTTTCCAGGGAAGGGGCTGGGAAGCCACTGAAAGAAGCCAGAGAGCTAATAATAAGAGCTGGTACAGAGGGGATTTCTCAGTTTCAAATGATTGTTTCCATTAGCTTTTACTTGCTGCAGTTTAATAGTGACTGAATCAGTACTGGGCATGGGACCCTAGGCAGAAAGGTCATTTGTGTGTCTTATGTTTTTCTGTTAAAGCCCTAAATAAAGAGCTTTAACAGAAAAGCCCTTTATCTGAGAAAGAGCTGGAAACTTTGGCCTGAATTTCAGAAGAGTTCCTGTTAAAGTCCATGGGAGTTTTGGGTACCCAGCTCCTCTGTGAATCAGGCTCCTCATCCTTGAACAAAGTGTCCAGACTTTCCCTGAACATAGGGATAACAGCCTGGGTTCTGTTACTCTCTTGTACTCCAGCTTTGGTGACTCCTCCTCCCTCCAAATGTAAGGAATCATCACGGGCTATTTTTCCCTGAGAAAGAAGCATAATATTAATATCCAGCTAAGATTCCCTCTCCCAGTGATAACCATTGGAGACATGCAGACGGATCCTACTGCAAGCCTTTCAGACCTGCCGATCTGGGTTCAGGTCTAGATTGTGCTGTGATTAATGAAATGTGTTTGTTAGTCTCATCCGAGCCTTTAATGGACTGTTATCCACGTTATGGCTCTAGCGTACACTTCAGCGTGACTGATAGCCTGCAAAGGACTAGAAAATAGAAGGGGAAGGTTTGAGGTGTATAGGCTGAACTGTGGGATGAAGAAGGAAGGTTTATGTAGCTCAGAGCAGCATTTTGCCTAGTTCTGAATATTGCTGTGCAAGTCCTTTATTTTCCCCTTCTTCGAATCTCATCCCTTACCAAAAGCCATAGCATCCTAGTGATCTTCCATAAGGTGGTAGAGGGCTAGCAGGGTTCCCTCCAGAGTCAATTCACCTGCAATTTTTGAGTGTGGTGGAAGGATGCTAGAGAGCAGAATGGGGTGCTGTGATTTCCTGCCCCTTTTCCCTCACAGGGAGAAGATGTTCCAGGATGAAGAACTGACTGACATTGGAATCTATTTTCAATGGGCCCTGTTTAGCAAAGTGCTTTAATCACATTCCTGACTTCAAGCATGTAAATAGTCTCATTGACTTCATTGGGATTGCGCACATGCTGAATGTTAGGCCTGAGCTTAAGTGCCTTGCAGAACCTGGGCCCGTACCACCTATCCCTGCAATGATTGACAGAGACAGGGGAGTAATGGTCTTTTGGTGTCCAGTATGCACCCTCTTTGTTCTGAACTCAGTCAGTAACACCTGCTAGGTGCTGGTCCTTCTCACTGCTGATGGGAGGACTGGGTGTGCTAATTTCCCATTAGCACCAAGTTGTTGAAATTTGGGCAGAAATCTAAAATAGTTGATTTTGGCACCAGGGGGAGAGAGAGAGAGAGTCAGCAAAATGTCACTGGTGACCATGATGAACTGCCACTCTCCATGGGCATGGGTCTTGGCAGTTGCTGCTCCCTGAGGCTACAGACCCTCAAAGAACCCTCTGAAAAAAGCTCCCAACTCATAAACTCTTAACACAAATATAGTTTTATGACCCTTGATAAACTTTAATGGCTTAAAAGTGGTGTTGGCAGCAAAGGTGTGAAGCAGGCTGCTGGGGACCTCATGGACATTTAATCTGATTCCACATCTCTTAGGCTGGTTTTGTGGACTCTGTTTGTTTAATCTCTGCTCCTCTTGATGAATTTCTTTATCTATAATTTATTAATGTATTTGTCACTTCTCCATCTGTGCATTCACCTATCAATTTGCTCATCACCTATCTGCCCATCTGTCTGCCATCTATTAATTTTTGTCACCAATTTACTCATCTTACCACTATGTAATATTTCATATACTATTCTGGTCATTTATCCATGCCTACCCCTCATTCTGGGGATTGTTATACCTGTGCCTTATAGCTGTACATCTGTCTGCCTAATTGCTCTCTCTTACTCCCCATCCTTTTCTCATTATGTAGGTGAGTAATACTCTTGTATTATTAAGGATCTTAGGGAGGAGCAGTAGTTATTGGTTCTCTTTCAAACCCATTAGTCAATAAAAGGAACTAAATAAATAATAGCGTCCCACACCATTGCCTAAATGATATTGCTTCCTACTAGGCACAAGGGAGTTCCAGCCTGCTTATTCTTTAATTAAAAGTAAGTTTTCAGCTGCTTCTTTTATCATCAGAATTTTGTATCACCTTGAAATGAAGGCTCTGGCGTTGTCTTTTAAATTATTGAGCGCTGGCCGACTGGGGGAGTTGAGTTTAGAGTATACATTAATCTTCTTAACTACCCTCATCAAACAGACTGTCCAGCCTGCCCTGGATTCCATGCTCCTCTTCTCCACCCCTCTTTTGTTTGTCTGCTCACCAGTATATATAAAACATGAATATAATATTGGCGCATGCTTGCTAATTATTGGGCCACAGAATTATATATTCTTTGTGTCCTGACGTATTACAAAGCATTTTCCAAGGTCATGTCTAACACATTGAGTCAGTGTAGAGAGCTGTTCCTTTGCCACTCTGTTAGCAGAAATTGCATTTGAAAACAGAGTTGCTGTGGGAGTCATTGCAGATCTTCTGAGAAAATTGTGTACGACTTCCTTTTTATTTTTCCCATCCTCTCTGATTTGTAGAAGATCTAAAAAAATTAACACTTCAAGTGGAGCTGAACTCCTTTGCAATCTTAACAGCTATTAAAACTTTCTTATTAAAACCAAAAACTTTAGAAATGTATGCATGTCCGTGCAGACCAAGTATTAGCAAATGTTATTGTATCAGTTCCTAAAATAAGTAGTTACAAAGTCCACCTGGAAGCTCTAAAAGAGAGAGGCTGAGCTAATGGCTGGAGCTACGTGAATAATTGGACAGGAAAGATAGTCTTGTAGTTCAGGCACTGGTCTGGAACCCTGAAGAGCTGGGTTCAGTTACTCCTTCTGCCACAGACTTACTGTGTGACCATGGGTAAGTCCCTTTATTATACCATTGTGTTTCAGTTCCCTGTTTGTGAAATGGGGATATTACTACTACATACTTCCCTCCCTTTGTCTTCCTTGCCTATTTAGTTTGCAAAATCTTTGAGGCAGGGGTTGTCTCTTCCTACGCGTTTGTACGATATGTAACACAATTGAGCCATGATCTTGGTTGGCATCTGTATGTGCTCCCACTATGCAAATAAATAATCATTTATAACAAATACTTTTTCAAACTGAGCCTCTTTTTCCTCTTGCAGGTCATAGTTTCCTCAGAATTATTGGTTATGTGAATGTATTGAAATATTTGTTCTCAGTGGACTGATGAGGCACTGTATTGGAAGTTAGAGCTGTACCATTTAATTGTGCTTGGTCGGATAAGTCACATGGTATTGTTTCTTTTCTCTAAGTGGATAAATGTGCAAGTACTTTTGGTGCACATGCTATCCTGAGTGAATTTTGAAATTTTGTTTCACACACATAAACTTTAAATTTGCTTCCTGCAGAGATTCATGCCACTAAAACGACTCTATCTAAGGTAATTATATGGGCCCCATTAATATAGCAACCGAACATCTCACAGTCCTTGGGGTATTTCTCCTCACAACATCCCCATGAGGTGGGAGACTGGGCAACAAAATGGCAGATGAAATTCAATGTTGATATATGTAAAGTAATGCACATTGGAAAACACAATCCCAGCTATACATACAAAATGATGGGGTCTAAATTAGCTGTTATCACTCAAGGAAGAGACCTTGGAGTCATTGTGGATAGTTCTCTGAAAACATCGGCTCAATATGCGGCAGCAATCAAAAATGCTAACAGACTGTTAGGAACCATTATGTAAGGGATAGATAAGACAGAAAATATCATAATGCCTCTATATAAATCTACTGTATACCCACATCTCGAATACTGTGTGAAGATCTGGATGCCCAATCTCAAAAAAGATATATTGGAGTTGGAAAAGGTACAGAGAAGGGCAGCTAAAATAATTATGGATATGGAAGAGCTTCCATATGAGGAGAGATTGAAAAGACTAGGACTTTTCAGCTTGGAAAAGAGACGACTAAGGAGGGATATGATAGAGGTCTATAAAATCTTGACTGGTGTGGAGAAAATGAATAAGGAAATGTTATTTACTCCTTCACATAACATAAGAACTAGGGGTCACCAAATGAAATTAATAGGCAGCAGGTTTAAAACGGACAAAAGGAAGTACCTCTTCACATAATGCATAGTCAACCTGTGGAACTCTTTGCCAGAGGATGTTGTGAAGGCCAGGGTTCAAAAAAGAACTAGATACATTCATGGACAATAGGTCCATCAGTGGCTTTAGCCAGGATGGGCAGGGATGCAACATCATGCTTAAAGTGTCCCTAGCATGTTTGCCAGAAGCTGGAAGTGGACAACAGACAATGGAGCACTTAATTATTATCTGTTCTGTTCATTCCCTCCAAAGCATGTGGCATTGGCCACTGTCGAAAGACAGGATACTGGGCTAGATGGACCGTTGGTCTAAACCAGTATGGCCATTTGTATGAGGTAGGGAAGTGCTGTTATCCTTATTTTACAGATGGGGAACCGAGGCCCAGAGAATTGAACCACTCTCTCCCAAGTCTTAGATCAGTGTTCTAACCACTGGACCACTCTCACAGATATCAAGTGGGATTTCCCACATCCTGCACTGCCATCCTGTTATAAGTGCAGTATTAGCCCTTGAACCCTCTTGCATTTGGGAATGTTCTTTATTTGGTTTAATATTTCTCTTTTTTCCCCCAAAGCAACTAGTTCCTTTGTCTTATGGCGGCATGGATCAGAGTTCATAAAGGACAGTTTGCTCAATGGCAAAGCCCCTCCCACACAGCCATTCGCTCTTCAAAGCATGCCTCAGCCACAGGATTGCTGGCCAAACTCTTCTGCTCCTTTTCTGACAGGGGTCATCACCACCCTGCTTCTCATTGGGAGAGAAGGTGGTTATTTATTGTTCAGGGCAAAGCCAACATTAACCGATGAAACAACAGGGTTTTTTATGAGGTAAAGTATGAAAAATGCTACATTCCCTTGTAGTGTAGGATTAATGGACCAAATTCAGACTTGGTACAAATCGGTATAGCTCTATTGAAGTAAAGACTTATACCTTGCTTACACCAGGTCTGAACTTGGCCCCATGTGCATCCTCTGTGATAAAGTGGTTCTGAATGCAGGGACTTAATTCTCTGATTCTCTCTCACACACTATAGGTTTCATTTTATCCAGGGTCTATAGCTGTTGGCATCTGCTAACATCTAAGAGTACCACACTGAGTGTGTTTTATTCAACAGCTTTTCAAAGCCAGAAAACCTGCACTTCAGGAGGCTTGATGGTACTGTAACTCCACTGTGGGCACTCTTGAAAGAGAGCAAACATCTGAATAGATGGATGCCCTTGCACCAGTATGCACCTAATTTTAATCCAGTATCCAGATACCTGCACTGACCATGCGCATAGCACCCTGGTTGCTCCAACATAGTCTACTTTGCTCTACAAAATAGAGCTGAGAAAGAGAAAAAAAACATGGACATGGAGCAGATTCCTCATGTCAAGGGAGACGAACCAAGGATTTTGTAGCATCAAATCCAGATCCAGCCTCTTGATCACAGCTGCAACATAATAATTATAAAGTGACATTCCCTACCAGAGCAATCCAATATAAATGTGCTAGAAATCTATTAATTTTCTTATGAATTAATTTCAGTCAATCCTCAAAGGTTTGAAGAGACTCTGCCACCCACATAATAGTCTTAAAACTATTTTACCAAACCCCCATTGCTATCAACTCCCACCCAAATTCAGGGTAACCAGGTGTGTTTCCTTGGATTAACCCTTCCCTTAATTACTGATTAGTATCACCAAGGTGTGTGTGTGTATAAAACAGAAGCTCTTTCCTTTCTAATCAGACCTGACCCTCTTGCCAATTTCATTCAAGCATATCACAATCCATCATCGTGCAAATGATTTTGATGTCACAAATATGGGATTGTGGCATCAAGTGAATGAGTCTGGCAGGAGGAGCCTGACTAATTATGAAGCTGAGAGATTAAATAAAACATGCACATATATTGACAATCAGTAATGATGGAAAAGGAAATGAAGAACAACTACATGATAGTTAAATGGGCCAGATAAAATATATCAAAAGTTTGCCTGAGTGGCTCTTTGAATCACCTCTGAGTAATACAATGGGAACATTTTAGTATGTAGCACGGCACACATCTTGTAGTTTCCTCCCTCTCTCCCATCCTTATGCAGAGTTTAATTAATTTTATTAATTTCTATTGATTTGTTTTTTCATTGGCAGGTGGTGGGTGTGGGTGCGTGCGCATGCGTGCACATCCACTCACTCCTCAAGTTTGATGTTATTCCCAGTGAATAATGGATAGGGTCTATCTGGAAATTATCAGTATGAAAAGAGTATGGGACCTTTATTTCTGTTCCTTTTTTTTTTTTTTTTTCCACAAGAGTCCATAAGACATGGGCTATGATATCTGTATATGTGTATTTGTTCAAAGGGCCATGATTCAAAGGCCACTGAAATCAATGGGAGTCTTTATATTTACTTTAGTGTGCTTTAGATTGTTATCCTTATTGTGCACACATTCAAGTACATGCACATAATTTGTATCATCCATACATGGAAGCTATTTGGGTGTACCCCTACTCTGAAATAATATATGTTAATAATCATGAAAAGAGATATTCTTTATGAACAATCTCCCTCTGCTATGTTTGGCCACAGATACCACAAGAATGTTTCCTAAATTGTAAGGGTGTGAACAATGAAAAGTTCTTGTAATATTTTAGTTACCTTATTTTTTCCCCAGAGAAAAAAGATTTATTTAATTTTCTTTAATATAGCAGAAGGAAAAACAGAGCTCTACCAGATGTAGATTTTAGCTCTTAGCTGTCATTTAAAGGAAGTCTCTCAAGATTTGTCAGGCCAAAAATCAATTCATGATACTTTGTATTTGTTGTCACTGTCATGATTGTGTCCAAGGTATTATTTTTCTACTTTTTGTAGTGGCTTGAAATTAAAAAAGGCAAGAACACTGACTGAACCAGTGTAAACAAGCAGACATGGTCTGCAAAAGGCGATAACACCTTTATCTTCTGAAGGAAGATGTTGAATCTCCATTAATAACAGACCCAATCTTCCCCCCATTGGATTTTTTTTTCCAGCCAAGAAGAACATTAGGTCCAAATAGAAAGTAATAGCTTCCTGATCCATATTGGTTGACACTGGCTGGACAGTCTAGTCCAATTCCATGTGATTTAATCCACCAACTTGATTGTTTCACAATGTGTGATGTTTTCATTCAACTCTGCAGACAAATGGGGGCAAACGATGTTCAGATGTTGACATCTCCGAACAGCTTAGCTGCTTGGGATTTCAAAGGTGCTATGGTGGAGGCAAAGAAACTCCTCTCTGTCTCCATCATAGCCAAGACTTCAAAAGTTCTTGGTTGAACTCAGTCAGACTTGGACTACAACCTCTGCCACCAGAGCTCTAGCTATCTTCCTTCCTGCTTCATCTGTCTCGGGCCATCTGTATACCACAGTGACCTGTGATGGCATCATAAGGAAAGAGGTCTCATATTGCTGAGTCTCCCTTGCCCACCTGAACAGGGATGGAAGAACCTACCACATGCCTCATGCTGCCCCAGGTCTTAGTATCCTCAGCTCCTGATAGCATAGGTTTAGCCTCTGAGGAGTCTGTTACAGGGATGGAGCCACTGTCACTGCAGGTGCATGTGTTGATATCTAGCCCAGTCCTCCACAATCATATACATAAGACCCTACCTCCTTTCATTCCCTAAGAGCTCCCATCCTCACCCATGTGCTCTGCCACTCAACCTCCCTCAGGGTCTCTCATTCCCATGAAACTGGGGGAGTGTGTCATACCTTTCTCCCCTTCCTTACATACTGATTTCCACTCTACTCCTTACTAATGGGATGGCCATCATAACCCTAATCCCTCTTCCGCTGAGGGCAGAGGAGTGGGACAAGACACAACCAAAAATATCCTAACTAACCCACCCTCTGGCCCATGAAAATACAATCGGAAACCTCCCCTCAACCTAACACTAAAAGCCACAACATCCTACCCTGTTTCCCCGAAAATAAGACATCCTCCGAAAATAAGGCCTACTTACAGTTTTGCCTCTCGTTGTAATATAAGGCATCCCCCCGATAATAAGACCTCCCCGATAATAAGGCATCCACCGATAATAAGGCATTTTTCATTTCTGAAAAATAAGACATCCCCTGAAAATAAGACCTAGCGCATCTTTGGGAGCAAAAATTAATATAAGACACTGTCTTATTTTCGGGGAAACAGGGTAATACTTCCCCTTTTCTCCCTCAGGGACCAAAAGCTCCCTTGGCCCTTCCCTTTCCTTTAAAATAATCACCCCTTCCCTTTCACCCTAAATCACAGGTGTAAAACAACAACAACAAATTCCCGCAAAATTGATCCCCTCTCCTTCTGTAACACTCCCCGCCCCCCCAGCAATCTGTAATATTGAAGCATGGGCTTAGTTAGTGGCTGACCTCCTTACATATAGGAGGAAGAGTCCCCTTTGGTAAGGCTGGCCTTTTTAAAATATTGCTTCTGTGGTCAGGCGGCTGCTGCTGTTCCATAAACACCCCCAGCCATGCATTTTTAATGCTCTGCTAGAATCCTCGGGGGAGGAGAACAAGCACAAAGTGAGGGAACTTGCAAGGTATCTTGATTTATCCTATTATGCTTAATGGTGAGTCAATGTGGTTCTGAACATTTTGTTTTTGAAATTACAGAATCCTGATAACATTTAAAAACCAAACAGAAGGATAATTTTTACCTTCTTGCAGCAATTTAAAAAAAAATCGGTATTATCTACACAAAGATGATTTAATTAAATACCTTAATCCTGACCACAAATAATGTATGTGGAGATTCAGTGATAGAAGCCCAGCCTTGCCTTGTCTTGGAGCATTTATATAATCCTTTCTCACCTGCTTGATAATTAATGCCTTAAATCTGTCCTTGAATTAGCCACCAAATTAGCTTAGAGGACTTGGAGAAAGAGAGGAGGGGAGAAAATCCTTCAAATTAGTTAATAATTTATGATCAGCTGCAGAGTCGGCCCTCATCCAGTCTTTCTGAAGGGAGAGACTTCCCATCTGTCACGAAATAAAATGGCATTTGGTACTTTTCTTTTCTGAGAGCTGATCTAAATCTGATAATGATATATGGAAGACCTATTCTCCTCCACCAAACCAGATAAATGATCTTTTTTTAATGCCTTAGTGACGTATGTCACAAGTTACATAAATCTTCCCTTCCTACAATGCATGCGTACAAGCGAGCTTCTCCATTCACCTCATTGATTTTATAATGTTAAACAGGAAAGTGTTTATTTTCCTTTCACAGAAAGCAGGAGGTGAGTTCCTTTTTGTGTAGTGATAACTAATGGAAGGTGGTCCCAGAATTTAATCTAGGCCATGGAGTTTGTTGCTACGAGCTCCTTGTTTGCAATTTATGGACTAAATCCAGGTGGCAGAATAACAGCCTTATTTTCAATCATAGTCATGCCTCATTCTAGATGCGAAGAAATCAACATCTCGTGTTCTTTTTTGTAATGATGTTTGTTTATGCTTTTATATTCTGAGGGAGCAAAATGACCCTAGGTCTCAGATTGATTTTTATAAAGCACCATTAACAGTCTCCTTTTACACACTGAACGCAGTGAGCAGAATCATAGAAATTAGAGCTGGAAATAACTTTATAAAAAACCCTGAGGGCAGGGAAGGAGCTAATTCAGACTCAGGGAGAGGAAGGAAGTAGGCTACCTGGGCTCAGTTACAGATCCATCCAGAACACCAAGGGAATGGGAGTTCTTCCAGAGAACCCTGAGGGAAGGATTCCGTTCACACAGATTGAAGAAGCCTGCTAGTGACCAGACTGGAAATTAGAGCCAATTAGTGTGGATAAAAATATCCATGGATGGTTGGTTTCACTGGGGCTGGATGGATCAAGCCACTCTGGGACTGTTGAGACTGAAGGGGACTTCATAAGTGGTTCACCCACTCATAAACAAATACCAGGGAGGGAGAGGAATTATTCCAGCTCAGTACTAATGTGGACACGAGAACGAATGGATATAAACTGGCCGTGGGGAAGTTTAGGCTTGAAATTAGACGAAGGTTTCTGACCGTCAGAGGCGTGAAATATTGGAACGGCCTTCCGAGGGAAACGGTGGGGGCGAAGGACCTGTCTGGTTTTAAGATTAAGCTAGATAAGTTTATGGAGGGAATGGTTTAATGGAAAAACATGATTTTAGTCAAAGGAATACCGTGCCATGGCAGGTAAATAGTATAATGGCTAACGAGGGTCAGGCTGGAGACTCTTGCCTACATGCTCGGGGTTTTACTGATCGCCATATTTGGGGTCGGGAAGGAATTTTCCTCCAGGGTAGATTGGCAGAGGCCCTGGAGGTTTTTCGCCTTCCTCCGCAGCATGGGGCAGGGATCGCTAGCTGGAGGATTCTCTGCTAATTGAAGTCTCTAAACCACAGGATTTGGGGACTTCAACAGCAGAGTCAAGGGAAAGGGTAGGGACGGCTTTGTGGCCTGCATCATGCAGGAGGTCAGACCAGATGATCATAATGGTCCCTTCTGACCTTAAAGTCTATGAGTCTAAACTTTGCCAATGAACCAAAATTAAAATGGTCAGTGTGGGGGACAGAGGTGGTTGATGGAGGTCTCCAATGGAGGAAGTCTCAGTCCTACCCAGTAGGTTTTCTAGTCCATACTGACTGCCTGTAAGGCATTTTCCCTAGGTTGCATTTTCTAGTGGTTAGACCAGTCTAGTTTTAAATGTCCCATCCCAAGTGATGGATGCTTCTAAGGTGAACTCTTGGCTCTACTGAAGACAACAGGAGTCAGGATTTCACCTCTAGAGTGTATTAGATCTCACTGAAATGCAGCCTAAATCTTCACTGTGATATTTCATTCTAGTATTCCTATTTATCCCCTGGCTCTGCCCTTTCCCTTCTTGGTGTTTACAACTTTAAGGGCTTGTCTGTACAAACACTTATTTCACAGCAAGCAATGGTGTAAATCTACCCCACACTAGCCTGCTGTGCACTGTGTCTGTGTGGACCCTGCTGACGCATACTAGAAGTCCCGTAGTGAGATTAAAGTACACTAGGGAACTTCTGGTGCATGGCAGCAGGGTCCAACCAGACACTTAGTATACAGCAAGCTAGTGCGGGGTAGATTTACACCCCCACTTGCTGCAAACTAAGTGTTTTGTATAAACAAAGTCTTAGTCATATTTAGATTCTTGTGTTCCCCCACCCATAAATTATCATTTATCTACTTAGCCAAGTCATACGTATATTTAGCTCTTTAAACTTTCCTCATAATGTAATATTGTTTCTGTTCTCTGTACTCCCTCCAAACCATCAATATCTTTCTGTTAATGAGGTGCCCAGTACTGAATGCAGTGTTCCAGGTATAGCTGCACCAGCACCTTATACAGAGGAACTGTTCCCTGCCTGATTTCTCAGGTGATAACTTTGCATATTTAACCCAAATTTGCATCAATCTTCTTTGCTGCTAGCTTGCATTACAAACTTATGCCTAAATTTCTCTATCATCCCAGGTGTCCCTTCAGCCAGGGGCACTGGAACTGGCGGGGGAGGGAGATGGGGTGCAGCAGCCTCCTGGCTTGAAGCAATTATAGCAACTGAGTATATGGCTTTTATCATGCACAGGGTTTGCAGTTTTGTTCAATGGCTTTCAGCACCCCCACTATAAAAATGGCTCCAGCTCTCTTGCTACTTTCCTTGGTTCTCCTTCCCATCAACTATTAAACACATGCACCAATAAAGTACAATCCTTAAAGAAAAAGAGCAATAAAATAACCACAGCTGGAAAATGGAAATAAACAGTCTAGAACAGGTGAGCTTTTTACCCATTAGGTATTAAATATTTGAGGCATTCTTAGTTTTAAAGTTTAGGGCGACGCTACTTAACAGCCCTAACGCCAAAGATTCCAGTTTTACCCTGGAAACTTGGCCAAGCACGGTATAGTATTGATCAGACTTGAAGTGAGAACTTAATGCTGCACTCTTTTCGCCCCACTGCTCTTTGTTGAATCCCTGATGACACCTGTGGTGCTTCTTTTGGCATGTACTTTTTGTGATCTATGAATTCATAGTGAATTGGTGCTGCCTTTCAGTACTTTGTGTCACCTCCTTTCTTTGCTGCCAAAGTATTAAATGGGTTTCAAACTGTAATTCATATTGATTATTGAAGGTATGGGGTCTACTAGATCTGCTGCACTCCTTTCAAAGAGAAACCACCTCAGCCTTCCACCACATGCCAATAAGGGGTGACATATCCTGGGTACATTTTTTGAGATTTTTTTAGTTCAGCTGAGGCAGAGCCAATGAACTTTAACTCATGATAGCACTTTGAACGCAAAGAGGGGTCATCATGTGGACCTTCTGCCAGTAACTGTTATGTAATCTAACTAATAGCTTCACTTTTTAAGGAAGAGTTTATAGTGCCATCTTGCATCTGTGTGATGAATGTTAGCCAAGGCTAGTTGCAAATTCTTCAACTTTCTCTTTTTATATTGCTTTCCCTGTTGCCCCTAGGTCGACAGCCAGGGAAATGAGCAATAGGGATTTATGCTCACTTGACTCCTTGTTCTTACCCTTTTTGATTTGAAAAATACATCATAACATGAGTTGGATAGATAACCCATAAAAATTGTTTTACTGCATCATAAAGGGAATGCTGCTTACATTTCATGCATTAGTAGAGGATAAGAGGATTAATTGGTACAGTGGCTTTTTGCCTTTTGAATGCTTTCTTGCAAGGGTTGCACGGCTGGGGTCCAGGATCTATGATGTCATAAGAACTTATGGTACTTTTACTTTTATTTATTTATTTATTGCGGGGGTGCAGAGGAATGGTTTCTTTCATCTGGTGCTTTTGCTGCACCATCTTGGACTCTGTGACAGCATTGTTTAAAGAGAGACTAAAATCCTCTTTTCAAAAAATCACTCTTTTGTTTAGCCCCGTTACTAATAACATTATAGTCACTTCAATACCAAAATCTGTTTTCAGATTGAATTAGTCGTCACAGAGTTTGCAGCCTTTTGGTCTGTGTGTAGCTAAAGATATGTGAAGATGTAAAGTTTTTGACATCCTGGTTCACGTGCACCAACACAAGAACAGCATCTTACTCCATGCACTGGGCCAGATCCTCAGCTGGTGTAAAATGGCATAACCTCATTAACTTCAGTGGCATCTATGACAGTTTAATCCAAAAGAGCATCTGGATTTAAATGGCACTACCCTTGATTTTTACCAGTGTGAGGGGAGAATCAGGCCCTATAGTATTACACAAATATTTTAATATATTATGTTAACGTTCCTGTTAGTAATATTATTACAAATCAATATATTTCTTCAAATACACATCCTCTGTGCTCTCCGCTCTTCTCACAACAGACCCTCCATGGCCAGCAACTGCTTCCCTCTTGTCCTTTCCCCCCCGAAATTTGCTCTAGACCCTTTCCTCACCCCTTCCTCAAAACAAAATGCAAAAATAGCTTCAAAACTTCCTCGGTTCTGGTCTGGGCTCTGACCACACTCTGCTTCATCTCATTCCTTATCCCAACAGTACTACCTGCATGATGCATCCAATTCCTCCCATGCCATTATACATCTACCCTGCCCCTCTTCCCAGTAGACAGTCCTGTGGTGACCAGTCTCCACCTCAGCATCTCCCTCAAAAGTAAGACTGATAATTACCTTCCACTGATAATTACCCTCCAAGTTTATTACTCTCCTGGATTGAGGCTTCACCATACTTCTTCCCCCTATCTGCATCAGACTTCAAGGGGACAGGGCAGGTATAAACTCTAGGTCCCCAACCCTCCATAGCTAGAATAGCAGCTGTTGGGCTGTCATAGGTAAACAGCAGATGGGCCTATTCCTCCATCTTATTGGATCTCATTTACATGCAGGAATGGATAATGTGGTCTGACCCCTCCGGCCATGTGCTGCTGCAAATAAGTATCCAAGGGGAGGGAATTTTAATGTTACTAATTTCTCGGCTAAAAGGGTTTGCAGTGTGCCTTTTTAAACTGCAGAGTTTCAGTTGTCTGTAAGTTCCTACTACAAGCTTACTCTGTATATAGGCAGCACTCCCACCTGCTGGTGCTATTTGGTTTATCTCTTCATTTACTGCTGTGACAAAAACCAGCTCAGAGTTCTTTGCCACCTTCTGTTTCATACAGTCATTGGTAGCTAGTGTCAGCAAGCACACTTCAGGCTTTTTCTGAGACATTTGTAATGCTGGGGCTAGAGTGGACAGGCTCGGCTGAGTAAGAACTTATATGTCTTCTCTTGGAAGCACAATGATAAATACTTTGGGTAGATTTACCGTAACTCTGCATCTCAATAACATCCATTTAGCCAAGTCAAAGTGCAACAATTCATAGCCTTTGCCTGCCCACCGCCTCCAAAATGGAAGGGAAGTCTAGAAATGCCCATCAACACCAGCAGTGAATTCTGCTTCTGGAGTGTCTCTCCTGAGATCTGGTTGCATAAAGCTTGTGGGTGAGAAGGACAGTATAAGCCGAACTGTTTCATAAGCCTCTGCAGATGACAGGTGAGGCAGACTACAGTCTGATGAAATTAAAAGCCCTTCAGCTGCCAGGAAGTGAACCAAAGAGATGTTCCAGACATCGGAAGTGGTGGACTTTTGCCCTCTGTTGCTTTCTACCCATGTAACGTCAACATTATCCAGAGAGCAAACTCCAAGTAATGAAGTCTAGGTCTCTCCCCATCTGTCTCACTAAATGCCACTTGGAACAAGCGCCTTTTCATTTGACAGTAAAATCAATGAATGAAATATTACCGAGTTGAATGAGATGGTGTGCAGAATTCATTAGGAGAGTTGTTGCACACTGGACAGCAAGTCTTGCCCCCTCTGCCCTTTTTCCCTTTATCAACAACATATCCACCTACTGAAATTTGCACCTTCTCTAACTTTCTCACCTATTTTCTTTTAAACTTTAACCCTTTTATAACATTTTAAAGTCTCACTGGCTCAGAGCGATGTAATAAAATTTTGCTCTCCTGGGAACTGTTCAATCATATTTTTCATCTGTTTGTCTCAATTAAAGCAAGACCTGTGCTAATGGAATAATTAGAGAGAGAGAGAGAGCGAGCTTGAAGGAGCTGATTTTCATAGCACTTGGTTCTTTTCTTACTCAGTCAACACTAACTCCCTCCTCTTTGCTGTTATGTTCCTCAAGATGAAAGGAACCGTTAAGCACTAAGCAAATAAACAGGAAAGAATGAGAAATGCCAGTGATAAGATGGAGGTTAGGTAACCAGCCTAAAATCTCTAGAGCCATCAGCAAAGATTAATTGCAAAAGTCTGAAGATTTTTTTCCCTTCCGCTAGAGAATAATTTGATTCTTTGTCAGGAAATATTAACCACTTCATCGTCATTTGATAGGTGTGCACTTTACCTGGAGTGACCAGCTGAGAGATAACAATAAATAGTAATAAATATTTAATAGCAACAAATAGTACGTATAGTGCCTTTCATCCCAGGATATCCAGGTGCTTTACAGTTCAAGGTAAGTATTTGTATCACCATGCCAGCCTTGATGCTACAAGTCCTTGCCTTGTGCAAGGTCGTTGCATGTCAGTGCAAGTGTGAGCTGAGACAGTAGGTGGCGGCATTTAGAGTTAAGTGCGAGACACGGCCCTCTTATTGAGAGAAATAAGCCTCAACTCCATTGCCCTATTACTTTCTTTCTCTCAAGAGTGCAGGATAAAAAGACGATCTGAGTTTGGATGAAGAATGGTCATATCAGGACTCAAGTATGATCCTCAAGCCTGCCAGTTAGGCATGTACCCTTCTGGTAGCAGACAAGAGTAACTTGCAGCACTCTCATTAGTGCAGGATCAGGTTCCTTATCCTGCTCATCACCTATTCTCTTGTGCTAATAAGCTCAACACTTCTGTAGCTAGCCTCTGCAGGATCAAGCTCTTTTACAGATGGAGATACTGAAGCACCATAAGGTTGTGACTTAGATTACAAAACAAGTCAGTAGCAGAACGAGGACTAGAACCCACATCGCCTTACTCTAATCTCTAAGGCATTCTGCTTCCTTTTTTTTTTCCCTCTGTGCAACCTCTGCTTTGTTCCATCAAGCAGAAGTATGCCCTACACCATGGACTAGAGATACAAGACAGATGATTGTTGTCTGGTTGAGCCTATAGTGCAGCAAACCCACTTCATGATGTGCAAATGGGAGCAACTGTGTTCAACCGTTAGCCAAGGACAAACGTTTACCACTTTAAAATTACTAGCTAATTTAGACAATATTCGGCGAGTACTTGGAATTGTCCTTAATGCCAGATCATAAAAACAAAAACATCAGCTTTTTTCCCTCACTAAGGACACCCATTGCAAATAATCCAGAACTTAGCCCAAATTGCAAACCAGAAAGCTTCAAAGTGAGCCATGGAATACGCACAGTTGGCCAGCTATTCAGTAAAGAAACTTTTCTAACTTATCTAGATATCAAAACTAACTTTAACTGGCCCACTCTCCCTTGGTACCAGTACTTTCAAGTCAAGCATTGACTTTCTCAACTTTCTAGAAAACCTATTTTATAAGAAACTGAACTTTAATGGAAGTGATGGTGTCTGGTCAATTAGGAAACAAAATTATAACTAATTGATATCAATCTTTGCTTCAATGGTATCTCACACCAGTCAGGTTAAAAAATAGAGAGAGTGAATGGGGATAAATGTTGGCAAAATTGCGGTGAAAGAGGAGATGTTATGCATTTATGGTGGATGTGTCCAGACATTAGAGAGTGTTGGGATGCAATCCACAAATTGTTGGATATTTATTATCAAATGATCCTTGGTAAATCTTCAGGGGCTTCTTAGTAGAAATGGTCACACAAAAGGAAAGAATTAATCTCTCATCTATTAGTAACTATCTGCTCAGCTATTGATAGTCTCTCATTGGAAAAAAATAGCCCAACCATTGAGTAATGATTCAAAAAAAAAAAAAAAAAAAAGAAAGAAAGGGAGGGATTTGGTTATGGAAACATTCACACACCAGTTACATACCCAAGAAGATAGAGGACAGATAAATATTCTAGACATTTGGTTACCTTTTATTCAGTACTCAGACAAAGTACATTAACTTGCAAAAAAAAAAAAAGCACCCTGATCCAGTTGTTTGAATATGAACATTTGGTCTGTTAAATATGTGTATATAGAGATTTCACTCAATCTAATAAAATCATTGGAAATTACGTAGGTGTAATGATGCTCACTCTGTAATGTGGTAGCACCCTATTAAAAAGACAGCTCTGATTAATCATAGATCATCAGGGTTAGAAGGGACCTCAGGAGATCATCTAGTCCAACCCCTTGCTCAAAGCAGGGCCAATCCCCGGATAAAATTTTATCCCAGTTCCTTACATGGCCTCCTCAAGGATTGAACTCACAACCCTGGGTTTAGCAGACCAATGCTCAAACCACTGAGCTATCCCTTCCCCCTATATCATATCTCTTTAGACAAAAGCTAATTGATGCAGTGATTGTTTTGTTTCTGATATTTACATGGCAAGGATCTGTAAATTTGTTAAAACTTCCTAAATAAATAGTTTAAAACAATAGCTAGATGATACCCCTAGTGCATAAATCATTCTTAGCAATAATGATAGAGCCCCCTAACTTGTCTTGAAGCCTGAAGTTAACAGTATGAGTAGATTCTTCATATAAACAGACCAATCATCAGTATTATAAGCACTAGGCATATATTATTTTCATGCAGCAATCTATGTTCATCGAAGAGAGGAATAATTCTGTGTTCTTGTGTTGTGACTATCTCTCAGGCTGATTAACACACATAGCCAAAGGGACTTTCTTTACACTACACAGATCTTATTTACTTTTTTAACAGAACTAAGCCCCAACTGGGAAAGAAATGTCGGTCCAGTTAGACTTCTAATGCCACTTGTGCTAATTTGGCAACCTTTTTTGTTATCAAGTGTGTGACTGCAGCCCTTCTGTACCAAGAATGGGCCTGATTTTCTCTATTTGGAGAGCTGAGGACAACAGTCCTTTTCATTTTGCTTGTCACATTCTCTTTCTGCGTCTGTCCTGCTACTGTCTTCTGGGACAACTCCTGATGGAGCAAAAAGAATCTCTTGTGGATGTACCTGCATCAAACCACACTTCTAAACATTCCTGTTGTATCTACTCTTGTTTGAGCGATTTGTAGGAGGCTTGACAATTTTTACTTCAGAAGGAAAACATGCCTTTAATATCTTGCCCTTATATTGATAGCTGCTTCCCTTTCCTTCTCCCTTCTGTGGCATATAAAATGAAAGGATGTGAAAAACCTCCACTATCAGTTAGTGGGTAACTAATATGTTCGTTCTCTCTCTCTCTCTCTCTCCAGCTTAGTTCATTTCAGTGTTTTGTTAAATATAACTACTAGTTTACTGTTCTAAGTATCTGGAGTCATTTTACAAACATTGTTGAATTAAACCCAACAAATGCCTGTGTGAAGTAAGGATTGATATCCCCATTTTACAAAAGGGAAAACTCAGACTCAGGACCTGACACTGATCTGTTACACGAGTTGAATTCAATGGCGTTAACTCCAGGTTTACACCGGTGTTGCTGAAATCAGCATCTGGCCAGTTGAGGAAGGTCAGGTGCTGTGCCCAAAGTCACATAGTAAATCTGTGGCAGGGCAGAAAATAGAACTCTGATGCCCTGACTCCCACTCCTCTGTGTTATAGGCAAAGGGAGAGCTGGTCAATGTGACAGTTAGCAAACGAGTGCTACTGGGGCTCTCTGAATGCTTCTTGGCTGCTGAGATCGTCACACATGGATTGTAATATAGAGAGAGGCAGCATGACCTAAAGACTAGAGCACTGGATTGGTACTCAGGAGACCTGCATCCTATTCCTGCTCTGCCACTGGCCTGCTCACTGACCTTGGGCAAATCATGTCAAGTCTCTGCCTCAGTTCCCCCATATTTTCCCCAGTTTGGGGCCCCCCGCTCCAGTTTTGGGCCCCCCACTACAGAAAGGAGGTGGACCAATTGGAGAGAGTCCAGTGGATGGCCGTGAAAACGATCAGGGGGCTGGGGCACATGACTTATGAGGAGAGGCTGAAGGAACTGGGCTTATTTAGTCTGCAGAAGAGAAGAGTGAGGGGGGATTTGATAGCAGCCTGCAACTACCTGAAGGGGGGTTCCAAAGAGGATGGAGCGAGGCTGTTCTCAGTGGTACCAGATGACAGAACAAGGAGCAATGGTTTCAAGTTGCAGTGGGGGGGAGGTCTAGGTTGGATATTAGGGAAAACTATTTCACAAGGAGGGTGGTGAAGCACTGAAATGGGTTAGCTAGGGAGGTGGTGGAATGTCCAGGCTTAGATGTTTTTAAGGCCCGGCTTGACAAAGCCCTGACTGGGATGATTTAGTTGGGGTTGGTCCTGCTTTGAGCAGGGGGTTGGACTAGATGACCTCCTGAGGTCTCTTCCAGCCCTAATCTTCTATGATTCTATGATATGTAAAATGAGAGTAAAGATACTGCCCTCTTCTATAAAGGGCTTTGAAATCTACTTATAAAAAGTTCAATATAAGTATTGGTTATACATGAAAACCCACTGTTCAGTTCTCCATTACCAAAATGTATGTCACAGACAGGATCTGTGCTACCCACTTGGTGTAACTCAGAACTTTAGCCTCTGAACAATAAAATTGATAAAACTGTGAAAGATAGTGACAGTGCATGAAAAATTACTTTCATTTCTTCAGCACATTCCTCCATGACAGTTTCATCATCTTTGGGGGTGGAGGTGGGGAAATCTTTATTCAATAATCATGTATTCCTGCATGGCACAAATGAGACTAATAATACTTTCGCCGCCTATATCCCAGAATCAGGACCCAATGGGATTCACAAACCCCTCCCTCAGCTGCCACCAAATCCTATAGTTGCCTAAACTGGCTCAGGGCCTAAGTTTTTATAGTAAAAGTTCCCTAGGCACCTGTGTTTCTGCCTCTGTGCATGTGCACTGCAGCCCCATGCCAAGTATCGAGATACCTAAGCCCCAAAGCAATGTACGAACCAGAGGAAGATAGGCGTTCCGCCTCACCTGTGGGGCTCAATCCAGTAAGCATGCTCAGAGTTTGCCTACTGGATTGTGTCCCATATGTAAACTTGCACAAAACACTGTGAGGATATGGGAGAGGAAGGGCCACCTCTCTCATAACTTTTAGTCCAGTGATTAGGGTACTCAAGTGGGAGACATCAGGTTCAAGACAACCCCCCCCCCCCTCGCCTGTTGGGGGAGAAGGGATTTGGAATTGGGATCTACCACTTCTCAGGTGAGTGCCCTAACCACTGGACTATAGGACAGTATGATGTGAGACCCATCTCTCCTGTTGAAGCTGTTCTACAGTGAATAAAAAATTTAGTCATTTGAGTGCTGGGACTGGATCCTAGTTGTCTACCTTGCAGGTGAGTGCTCTAACCACCAGGCCTAGAGTCATTCTCTTGCACGCGCGCTCTCACTCTCTCTCGTCTCCTGGAGCAGAGTCAAAGTGATGGGGAAGGCAGGTTATGAAGAGTTTGGGAGGAGCAGTAATGGAACTATTTAAACTCATATTGTTGCAAAAAATAACCCCACCTGACTGTAACATAGTAGATTCGTCCAGTGCTGACCATGATTGCATAACTTAGTGCTGGCCAATTCAGAGAGGCCCAGCCATTGGAATATCTACTTCTTTCTCTTTTCACCACTTGCATCCTTTTATTCTCCATTCCTCTCTCCCAAATGTGGGGGGATATCATCTCTGCAATATTTCCAGCTCCTACCAGGCTTGAACTCGAAGTCCAATTTCCTCCCTCGTCCCCTCTCTCAGCACAAACACAGACATTCATATTGCTATGGCAGGGGAGTGACCTGTGGTGCAAAGACTCATTTTGTACAGAGGTTTGGGGTTTTTTTGGGGGGTGGGGGAGGTGGTCTAAATCACAACAGTGGAGGTATTTGGCAGAAGCAGCAGCATAGATTCTATTCTAGTATGCTGTAATAACCTCTCTAGTACAGAAATCCTGATGTTGTAGTTTTAAAGCTGGCGAAGTACATTTCGGTTACCATTCACTATGGAAAACTGTACCAAATGCAGGTGAAGACATTTTTAGGTGACATCCCACTCCCCGTAGGCCAGTATGGACCAGATGATTACATGCCACAAGTGTCTGATGACTACATTTACTCTCACTTTTGGTGATTGGCCTGGTGCCATGGGAATCATAGAGGAGGCAGGAGTGGCAGCCTTGCTAAAGCGCTCCCACCCTAGGAGGGTACCTTGCTCTTGTGGTGACTGCAGTAAAGGAGGTGGGAGCAGTTAAAGTTGCTAGGACAAAAAAGATTCAGATGTCCACTAGGGAAAATTTAGAAAATATTCATAAAACTTTTATTCAAGTATCACCTAGAGGCCTCACGTGAGCTAAGGGGCCCATCGTACTGGGTGCTGTGTAAACATGCAGTAAGATACAGTCCCTATTCCAAAGAGTTTATAATCTAAATAGATGCGACAGACAAACAGGGAGATAGGAAGTATTATTAGCCCCATTTTCACTGATGAAGATCGGGAGAATAAGTGACATGCCCGTCACACAAGAAAGCTGTAGTAGAGCTAGGAATTGAGCCCAGCTTTCCTGAGTTCTAGTCCAGCATCCCAACCACAAGACTGTCCTTCCTCTCTGTTAGCCGTTAAAAATCCACAAAGTGAAGACAGAATTTAAGACACTGAGTTGTCAGGCTCAGAAATGTCCATTTTGCATGGTTAGTTCTCTTTCTAACTACAACTGAGCTTAGGCATGGTGAGAAGAACCTTTCATTGTGTGAGCTGTCAGAATGCTGCACTGTGAAAAATACAGTAGAAGGGCAGCTGTCTTCTAAAGGAAGACTCTTCCGTCAGCCAGGCAGAATGCAACCTAGTTCAGGACGTTCAAGCTTTAGTTCTGCCTGCTTGATAAATTTTCACTCTGGTCATACCAGAATCACAGCCTTGTTTTCTGTTGTCTGGCTGTTAGTGATGATATATGAATAAGTAAAGAAGACAGCTTCATTTTCATAAGCTAACTTGTGCCTGGAGTAACAAAGAGTGAGAGGAGTGCACTTAATCATAACTGCAGGGCCAGAGCAGAAAACAATGACAAAGCTTTTGCTGTTAGTCTTGGTGTTTTATTATAATAACTCTTAAGAAGGAGAGACAGATAGTGCAAAATACTGAGCAATTCAAATGCGTCATGGTAGCCACTGTATTCTCATCCGAAACAATAGCTCTATTTGTTTTCCTTTTAAAAAGGACTCCATGCTTGGTGGCACAGCAACTTAGTGCACTAGTCTTTCACCTCATAAGCTCTGGGATCAAATGCCAACATGGTCAGAGGTGAAATGAGTCTGGGGAAGTGCCTGGTAGAGGTATGTCCACATCACAAATGCACACCAGCGTATTTGGCACTGCAGTCTCTGCTCTGGAGAAGACCAAGACTTTGTTAATAGGAGCTACTGGAGGTTTTGATTAAGAAGCATTGGCAGAACTATGTGTATATGGTGGGGATCACAGGTAGGAGTAATGCAGACCAGGACTGAGATGTAGTCACAGAGCTGTGGGAGGAGTGAGTTTTTCACAGCATCTGCCCATGCTATGCATTGCTCTAGCCGTCACATTTATAAGTGCTAAATTCTGTTTTAAAAGTAACTAAATAAAACTGTGTTAAAGGCTAATGAGAAGACAGATTAGATAGAGCTGGTCACTTTTTTTTTTTTTTTTTTTTTGCTGTAACAGTTTTCTGTCAGAAAATGCAGTTTTGTTGAAATACGCATATTTTGCGGGAACATGTTGATTTTTTACAACATTTTTGGTGGAAAATTTTCAAAATGATTCAAAATTGAAAGGAAGTATTTCATTTTGACTTTCTCATTTGGTTCCAACTTTTATCATTTCCTTTTGACTTCTAAGCTTTTAACTTTATTTTAAATTTTAATACTGTATTCTATATACTTAATATTCTAAGTTTCAACATAATTGAAACAAAATGGCTTAACATTCATTAACAAAACGAAACATTTCCATAGGTCATTTTGATGTTTCCAAATCAAAATATTTAAGAATTTCTGGTCTGCAAAATATTTTAAAATTTTGACTTTTTGTCCCAATTTTGGATGAAAACAAATTTTGAAATGTCAGAATGCCCTGAGGGTTGGAAATTCTGTTTTCTAACTAGCTCTAACATTGGATCAGATGCTACAGAAGGGAATAATTTGGAACAGACAGTGACATTATCCATGTCTAGAGCAAATGGAAATGAACTAGTAAGGAATATAAGTGAGCACTCACAACTTACTTCAAACTTGAAAGAGAAGTCATCGCATCAGTTTAACAAAGACCGCATGTACTAATTTCTGCTTTATGTCCTGTCAAACCCCCATGGGTGCTCCTGAGGATGGAATTTGGACCAGTGTTGTCAAGAAAAGGAAGTGACTGAGGGAGGGAGGGATGGGAGGAAGGATACAAATAAAAGGATACAACCAAGGATTATTTTATTTTAAGTGGCAACTCAAACATATTAAATATTTAGGGATACTCCTCCCCAATTAAATGGAAAATCTGGTCAAAATTAATCTAGAGCATATTTTAACCCAGGTTGTGAGAGATTTAGGCAGACTGAGAATCCTTACCTTTAGCCTTTGGGGCAAAACTAATATTATCAAAATGAATGTGTTTCTCTGAATAGTGTATATCCTAAGATGTCTCCAGTTATTATTCCTCAGTTTTATCTTAGGAAAATTAAAGGAATTTTTAAAATATTTCTCTGGGAAGTGGGTGGGAGGCCAAGACTGGCTCTGGGTAGATTGCAACTCCCAGTCACATCTGGGCTTCCATTTCCCCAACTGGCAGTGTTATCAGAGAGCCCTTTATCCTTAGCCAGGCAGCCTCGTGTCTCCATAACATAATGGAGCAGATCTCTCCCTGGCTGCTGGTGGAGTGAAAGTTGATCTATAGTAATAGACTGGGGGAAACCAGTCTATTACTATTTTGATTATAAAATGTCCCCTACAGTGTAAGCTACCAGACAAACAAGGGCCAGTTTCGCTAGAAATTTTTAATTCTATCCCTGGTCACACATTGATGCTGTACTTTGAGGTGGCCCATTGTTGAAAATTGATGAGAAATCATTAATGTGGAAAAAGTGGGTGAATAAAGGAGTAATTTAGGTCTCTCCGTTGATCTTAGGGTACGTCTACACTTACCGGAGGGTCCGGCGGCAGGCAATCGATGTTCTGGGATCGATTTATCGTGTCTGGTTAAGACGCGATAAATCGATCCTGGATCGATCCCGGAAGTGCTTGCCGTCGACGCCGGTACTCCAGCTCGGCGAGAGGAGTACGCGGCATTGACGGGGGAGCCTCCCTGCTGCGTCTGGACCCGCGGTAAGTTCGGACTAAGGTACTTCGAATTCAGCTACGTTATTAACGTAGCTGAATTTGCGTACCTTAGTCCGAAGTGGGGGCTTAGTGGGGACCAGGCCTAAGAGAATCAGTTTCTGCCATGCCAAACATTCCAATAACAGTATAACCTACCTGGTCCAGCTGCATGGCGTTACCTGCAGCTTAATCACCTCTTGGACAGCATAGTTTGTGCTGATGGGCTGGGAGCACCAATGACTCTAGAATTGCTGTTTGGTGGGAGAGGGCTCTACAGCTAGCTGTAGCCTGTTATGACTTTCTGTCCCCAAAGACCCTCCCTAATGTAGATTGCCTGTGCCAAGCCTGGGACACAGATTTGTGTATATCTTTGAACCCTAGCCAATGGGGAAGTGCCTTGCAAAACATTGAACTTTCTACTATCGATCTACGAGTAAGGCTGATCCAGCAGAAAATTATATTTTGTTCACACTGGTCCCCACATAGGAAAACACTGCATGAGCCTTTCCAAAACAGACTGCTCCTGGAGAAGTTGGTCTCCTGGTGCCATGCTGGCTCACATGTGCTGGGGTTGTCCCAGGATCATACAATCCTTTTGGCTGGAAGTAGGCAGGAGGATTAATATGATAATGGATACCGCCTTAAAAATTACTTCCCAGAACTGTGTTTTGGGATATATCCTGTCATCTTGGACACACTCCAACCCACTGAAAGCTTAGTTCTCTAAAGCAGTGCTTATAGCTAAATGACTCATATTGCTTAGGTGGAAGAGCAGAATTGCCTCCAGGGATAGATGCTTGGCACAGCAACTTGGCTTATCTGGCAGCTAAAGAGCAATAACATTTAGGGGAAGAGGAACGTCAGACACTGGAAAAGATTTGGTTTAACTTTTTAGAAAATTTTGATAAATTCCTAGCACATGGAAACCAACATGTTACTCATCTTTCCCCTCTCTAGATCCCTTCCTGTTCATTTACTTTGTTGTTGTTTTAGTCTTTTTTTCATATTCTCCCCTTATTTTGAGTGTGTGGGGGGGAATAAATTAAAGGATACAACCAAAGATTATTTTCTAAGCCTTCCTCTCTCTCTTTGTCTGGGGAAAAACTAGGTGAGGGATAAGAATATCTTTCAAAATGGAGAGTTGGGATCAATAGGTGGGAGAGCAAATCCATTAACCAGCAACAAGGTTTGTGCATTGCCTATTATAAATCAGTTTGAAGACTGAACCCTGTGACTTGTGTTTGGTAATGCATAGGAATAAAATAATGAAAGCAGACTGATGTTCCAGGGAGAGGAATTTAAATATCTGTTTCTTTCCAATGGGATTCTAGCATTTCTTTTGATGTGAGAAGTACAATCCTGAGCAGCATCTGCTAACTGCTGAGTTGTGAAATGCACCATTAGAATATGGGCAGGGTCATTCAGTTCTTATCACCTGTGACATTCAGTTCCAGCCGGGCTGTCCCTGAATTTTCTTCTCTGGTTTTCTCATCCTTTACTAATAGTTTTCTCTTTTGATTTACTGTACTCTGTCTCTAATGGAGTGGTGTTTATAAGGAACAGTCAGCCTTCCAGCCCTGAATCAACAGGTGTTAGCCTTGTAGTCCTCTAGATGGATATTTTTTTCTTTTGAAAGGAGACAGTGCTTGTCTTCTTTTCACTCGATCTCTAAACCACACACATCTGCTTTTTGACCTCCTCCTCTCACTTGCCATGCCCTCCTCACACAACGATTATTATTAACTTTCAGTAGCATCCTTGATATGCTGCCTTTGAAGAAGAAAGGGTCCTTGCCCGAAATTGCTCATGTTCTAAAAAGACTAACGGACAGGAATGGAAAAAGAAAGGCCACACAAGTAGATTGGTCAAGGTGATGACAGACCATATCATGATTAATACAATGTTCCCATAATATACATTTTTGTTTTGTTATATAATATAATAATTATATTATTATTATTTATTATTATATTTTATTATTCCAAACCACCCCTTATAAGATGGTCTGGAACAAAGAACTCTCATACACTACTCTAGATATCAGTGTTTTATAGATTATGAGGCCAAAAGGGACCATTGTGATCACCTAATCTGAACGGGCTTCATCCCATGTGCTTATGAATTTTAATGAATCACACCGCTCACCATTTCTTCCCTCAAAACACAGTCTTCATATGGCTCTAACACCTTTTGGTGATGCTGATTTGGTCCCATACTGACTATGTCATGTTTGACCAATCTCTGCGTAGTAGCATATCGTAACTGAAAACATGGCAGTTTTGCTAGGGTAGTTGGGACTTCAGGTTTGAAACCATGTTCTCACCTTTCAGAGCATGGTGTTTCTATAGTATCTAGAAAAGGTGGTAATACAGTTTCCAGTCTCAGTCATTCAGCTGTTGTCCACCACAATCTCCCTGAGGGGGCCTACCCACTGAGGGGATATCTGCATTGCAGCTGGGAGGAGTGATTCCCAGTGTGGGCAGGCAGACTCGCACTCACTTGAGCTATTCCATTGAAAATAGCAGTCTGGACATCGTGGCACAGGTGGCAGCTCGAGCTAGCCACGTGAGCCCGGACCCACTGGGTCAGGCAGGCTTGGAGTCAGGTGGCTAGCCCAAGCCACCATCTGTGCTCCAGTATCCACGCTGCTCTTTATTAGCTGAGCTAGTAGTGCGAGTTGCATCTCCCAGCCGTAGTGCAGACATACCCTGAAACATTGTCACCCTTTTCTTTTCCTGGTTACAAATTAAATTTCCCCCTCCCGCCAAAAGGACTGTTTCAGTCACTTTTCTTACTCACTTTTTATACGGCATTTCTCAGGGCACATTAATTGATCCACGTACACCCTGCTGGTGTACACTAAAAGTTCTCTAGTCCACTTTCACACAGTACTGTTTCAAATGGCACTATGTTAAAGTGCACCAGGGTACTTTATGTGCGCACCAGCAGGATCTATGCAGACCAATGAATGCTCGGCTCGATAGTGCGCTTTAGAAATCACCCCACTCTTTCCCCCCCCCCCAGAGTGTGCATTACCCCATTGTGGAGACAAGCCCTCAGTTAAATCTGTGCAACTTTCTCTTTTAGCTAAAATCTTCGAATCCATCATTTGCTAGAGCAAAAGGAATTTCCTCTGTTGCTCTGCCAGAGAAAATGCTGAAATTAAAGGGGCAACAATGGCAAGAGGAAATAATTTTCCATATCAGACCCATTTTCCAATTAAATTATTATCATCAAAGTACAAACAGACCATTATATTAGAGTATCCTGGTAGTAACCCTGTCTTCTCATCGGAAGGATTCTCCAGCATGGTTTGCCAAAATCAGGCAGCATTCAGATTTGCCTGGTTGATATATATTTTTGTCAATGTGACAAAGATTCCCATAGTGTTTAGTTTCTCAAACTAGCCCGGGGAGAAAGGAGAGAAATGAGCCATGATGAGCTTGCACTACCAGGATGTTCCCGATTTTAGTTAGGTGATTACCCATCTTCATAACATGTGAAAGAAGGGAGCATCAGAACTTCTGGGCTCTGTTTTCACTGCCTGCCCTACTCCAGATTTTGTATTTGATTCCCATAAACTAATTGTCTTCTGTTTAATGATCTGTTTGCATGTTGCTTGTTTTCAGGCCAGCAGGTTCTCGGCTTGGTGGAGAACCAAAGTGACTGGTATCTGGGCAACCTTTGGAAGAATCACCGTCCCTGGCCAGCTCTTGGGAGGGGTTACAACACAGGTAGGCCCTACGATGTTACTATGAGTTATTGCTATTATTTATTTTGTGTCACCACAGCCCTTAGGAGCTCTAATCATGAACCATTACTCCATTGTGCTAGGTGCTGTACAAGCAGAGGACAAAAAGATGGTCCCTGTTCCACAGAGCTTCTAATCTAAGTATAAAACAAGAGACAGCAGATGGATAAAGACAAATCAACGAGGGGTTGAGGTTAGCATAGAATTTGTCTTGAATGTAGGGGGTGTCAGATACAGCCATTCACCCTTTCCTTCCCATTATGCTGTAAGAATTTGCAGCTGAAAGTACAGAAACTGATGCTTTATGGTTCATTTCGTAGCTGCAATTATGGTGTTGCCCTATATGTTACACTGAGAAACAGGTTAATGTTACAACTGCAGGTGCCTGTGCAGTTCCTGGGGAGGTTACGTGACCTATTTTGGAAGCTCTTGAATGGGCTGACACCCCATCTTTCCATCTCCACTACACACAGCGCTCTTGACGATGTGCCCCACGTGCATGTCTGGGCCCAGCAAGAGGAAAGGAATAGGAGCAAAGGCTCATTTCCAGTCACTGGGTGTAAATGGCACCACAAAATTTCAGAGTGAGAAAAATGTAATTCCTCCAGAACAGCAATAGGCCCATAATTGTCCTAATAAAATGCAAACCTCTGATCGTCAATTTCTGCTTACTATGAGGGGAGAAAATGCACTATATCACAGAGTTTATTATAACAGGAGAGACAAGTTTTCCCACTGATTTGTGTTTGAAATGTGAGAAAACATACCAGGTGTATAAAGAACACACACATGCATCTAAATCATTTCTATCTCGGATTTTATATGCTAGGGTAGTGAATTATGTTCCTTCTGCATTTGCAATAAAAGGGCAGAACAGCTGGTGAAGGCTCCATTTAAAAAAAGATGTGTCCATTTAAATAACTCTTCGTCATTAAACAATTCTTCATTGTAATTGGACTTTGCTTCACAGAAATACATTGGGCTGTATTAAATGGACCCTGTTTTTAAAAAAGGGTTCCATAGGGTTGCACTGTGCTGAAGTAGTTCAGTCATTCATATCCTATACTGCTATGTATGATCAACTGGTAATCATGACAGTATTGGGGAACTTCAGCCTCCGCAAAGCATCTCACTTATGTCTATATTTATTCTAATGAGAATGTACTCCTAACCTATACAAGATCGAACAGACTTCTGGGTAAGGCTTCATCTACACTATGAGCTAGGGGTGTGATTTCCAGTTCCTTACAGATAAACATCGAGCTACCGCAAGTATAAGTAGCAGCCTAGCCCTGATAGTACGGGCAGTGGCAGCACAGCTTAGCCATGCCAAGTGCAAATCTGCCTGCACCCTGTAGGTATGTAGTCGGCATGGCTTAGCTATGCCGCTGCTGTCACTGCCCATACTACCGTGCCTACACTCCTATTTATACTCTTGTTAGTTCAGATGAGCTAGCGTGAGTATGTAGATTCACACTCTTAGCTCACAGTGTAGACGTAGCTTACGGATGTAAGATTTTTAGTGGATGTCACTTACTAAATTGTAGGAAGGGAGTTCCTGGTTCTCAATTCCCCAAAGTTGAGGAGCAAACAGTAGGACTAACACCCATCCTAAACTACCTGACAGAATGCCGATTTTCACTGGTGTGTCCCACGATCTGCAGTTACCTTGCAGGCTGTAAAAAAAAAAAAAAAAAAAAAGGCCTTTTCAATGCCACATCACCATGCAATACTTTTTGTTCCACTGAAAGGTGGCCACCATTTATATAACCGTCCTCTTTCTCCTTATTTTTGTATGTATTTTCCATTCTGGCAGCTTTGAGGCACAAGTTGACATAGAGGGCCTTGATCGTCACTGAGTTACTTCAGTTTGACAATGTCTGAACTCCATTCATTTCACCAGCATATAACTAGAGTCGCACAGCAGTGACCCACACCCAGGATCTTAAAATTGATTTGATCAGCTCCTGTTACTTGGAAAGCAGTGTAACTTTATTCTATCTTTGCACAAGGCACTGATCCAAACAGATTGTAAAAGTACCAAACAAACTTTAGTACATTACTAAATTCTGTCTTGGTTGAAGCTAAAATAATTGAATGTCTATAGTACTTTGCGTGCGTTACATATGGTAATTCTTGACAGAACTATATACATACATTGTTACACGGCCATGCATAATCTTTCCCATAGATTTTAGTCTTGCTCAGAGACCCATTTTTCAGTTATTCCTGACAGATCCATTAAAATTCAGCCCTTTACAGCTCATGAGAGTGTAAAAAAAGAATAGAGAAAACCAAAAGGTGGAGAGTGAAAGGAAGATTACATAGGAGGTTACAATAAATGGAAAGACATTTTTCAAGCACATGCAACAAGAGGTCATTAAGTGAGACATTGCAATCTCTGAGATAGCGAAGATGGATTATTGACAGAATCAGCATAAGTGGCTGTAAAAAAATGTAAAAATTAAATCCATTGTTTGCCTCAATATTCCTAGAAGAGACCAGAGACATAAATCTCCTGAGAGGAGGAAGAAATACTGAAGGAAATCACAGCCTTATCTGTTATGTGATAAGCAAATTAAAACAGCTGACCCATAACACAGTTCTAGGGCCAGGAGGGATCCAGAATTCGGAAGGAAGTGGCCAAAGAGATGAGAACTATTAGCAAAATGCTGCACTGAAAAACAATGGGCAGGGAAGGGGAAGTGGAGGGCCCAGCTCTTCGAATAATTAGCAGAGTGCTGAAGGAGAGTAGGAAAGGAGCAAATCCTAAAGTGCTGACTAGATAAATAGAGGTATTGAATATAAGCCAGAGAGAATTAGTCTAACCCCTTTTGTAAGTGGCTAGTGAAGCCATATTTAAACTAGCGCAACAGTCTAACATTAATATTCTGCCTTTAAACTAAGAGCTAGACTGAGTCTTTAAGCCAGAGCCTGTGTGAGGAGCTATGTGTAGCTAAGCCACTCCAGTAGGATCTCCAGGGAGGAATTGTGCCTCAGAGCTTGTCGACACAAACATTCAGTTCGCAGCAAGCTGGAGTGTAAATCTACGCCATAGTAAGTGTCTGTGTGGATGCTGCTGAGGCATGCAGTGCACCTCCGTGTCAAAGCCAAGTGGAACAAAGAGCACATCAGCAGGGTCCATATGGGCAAGTAGCATGCAGCAGGCTAGTGTGGGGTAAAATCACATCCCAGCTTGCCATGAACTAAGTGTTTGTGTAAATAAGGCCTCAGAGGCATAATTTCTTCCCTGCTCCGTTCTTGTTCTGGTGGGAGTGCTTTGCTACAGCCCTATTAAGGGTGCAGTATACTTCCCCCACCATGCCCAGCCATTTCCCCCCTGCCCACCCAATTTCTTGCAGTGGGAGTGTTGCGTGCATAGCTCCTGCTCTGTCCCGTCACGCCCAGACCCATAAGCCAGGCAAGGCTAACACATCCTTGCAGAGGGATACACAGAAGGAGCCCTATTACCCTGCACAGTTGTCAGGGTTCCTTCCCCACTCTGAACTCTGGGGTACAGATGTGGGGACTCGCATGAAAGACCCCCTAGGCTTATTTTACTCGCTTAAGTTAAAAACTTCCCTAAAGCACAAACTCCTTCCTTGCCTTAGTATCACTGCCACCACCAAGTGATTTAAACAAACAGTCAGGGAGGGCCACTTGGAACCCTACCTTCCCCAAATATCCCCCCAAGTCCCTACACCCCCATGTTTATGACAACAGTCATTTAGTGTGAGGGAATAATCCAGCCCAAACTAATGAAGTTAAAAGCAAAGGACCAAATCTCCAATATTCAGACTGATTGAGTGCAGTGTTGTAGATAGCATCTCACCAGCATCTTATACAGCACCAGTATCACTTCCTGAGATTTGTATTCTCTTCTACGCCATTCATTTTTCTGTTATAGCCCTGCAGAATATACAGCCTTATTTCAGCTTTGTGGCAAGAGATTTTTGCCACCACGTTACACTGGCAAGTTTGTATTTAATTTGTTCTCATCTGTCACGCACCTCTAGGTTTTTTACACCATAGCTGCCTTCCACATGTCTTTGTGTTTTAGATATGTCCCATCACCACCAACACCGGGTATCCTACACTTGTCACTCTTGGCTCACTTGCTCTTTGAACCACGACTGCAAATGAATAGCCCCACTCCTATGTGTCCAGACGAAATGTCCAGATAGTCCATGTAGGTTTGTCAGAGAGGGTTTTATTCTCTCTCATTCATTTGCACAGGCATACAGTCCAAGTCACAACCCAGCCCATCTAAATATTCCCATCTAAAGAAAACCAGAGAGGACTTAATATCCAGCATGCGGGAGGGTAGACCTCAATGAAAACGTCATTTTCAGCTTGAGAAGTTCCCATTTACAGCCACTCTTTATTTCCATTGTTTGAAACAGTTTTCAGTTCAGCAAGCTGTTTTAACCACTGTACCAGTTTTTTCTGTGCTTTGTCCAATAAAAGTCAGTGTGGTACCTTATCAAATGCTTTGTGGAAAGTCTAAGTACTGTATATAACATCCACTGCATTTCTCTTGTCTACAGTGGCAGTAATACTTGACGGACCCCAGTATGTTGTTAGTTAAAACAAACTTTCCCTCTTTTAAATCCATGCTGGCAGTCTTTAATTAAATTGTGCTTTTGAAAGTGTTTTCCAATTACTGTAGGCTCTGCATAATATTTTCTGGGCTTTTTCCATCTACCAATGTTACGCTGATTGCTCTAGAATTTTTCTCTACAGCCTTGTCATTCTTTTCTGGAATAATGGTCTTCTGAGTCCTCAGGAAACTATCTTCTCAAAGAAATTCTGAACATAAAAGTGAAGGCTTCTCTAATCTCTGTTCTTTTCTTTTAAGACTCAGGCTACATCTACACTACAGGGGGGGGTTGATTTAAGATACGCAAATTCAGCTACGGGAATAGCGTAGCTGAATTCGACGTATCGCAGCCGACTTACCCCGCTGTAGGGATGGCGGCAAAATCGACCTCTGCGGCTTCCCGTCGACGGCGCTTACTCCCACCTCCGCTGGTGGAGTAAGAGCGTCGATTCGGGGATTGATTGTCGCGTCCCGATGGAACGCGATAAATCAATCCCCGAGAGGTCGATTTCTACCCGCCAATTCAGGCAGGTAGTGTAGACCTAGCCTCAGGGGTGTAAACTCCCAGGGCCTGGTAATTTATTTGACGTATAGGTCTGTCTATGTTATACTTTCCCAAATGGTAGAAAACACTTTTTAAAAGCAGTTTCTGGTGATTTCATTGTAGTGACTTGAGGCCAGATAGTCAGCTTGTGTAAATCACCCCTAGCTCTTTAATTCTAGTGGCGGTAGGCCAATGTACAGCAGCTGAGGATCGGACCCTGAGTCTTCAAATGGAGTTGTAGAATGGTTCAAACAAAATTGTGCCATGCGATATTTTTAGTATTGTGCTTTCAGGGCCTGAGAGAGTTTTGTCTATTTACAACAATGCCCACTGTTGCAGCACAGCTTGTAATCCCTCCCCTATCATGCCACAGCACAGGAGTCCTTTCTTTGGGGACATCCATCCCAGTATGGCATATGAAATTCTAAAGGGAGCAGAGAGACTATGTGAACTAATGCCAAATGCAGAACAAGGAGGAACAAGGTTAAGCTGAAGAAAGGATTGGCATTTTAAGAACGGAGGCAATTTATTGACACTGAAAAATTCAAAAGAGAGCCTGAGAGTTTTCTTAATTTGAAAAATCATTTTTCATTGGAAAAATAATAATTCCCTGCAGTTAATTATGATATGTTATATCCTATCCCCTGGAAACTTGAAACTGAAATGTTTTCATACCAAAATATTTCCTTTCCTGCATCATGTCTATGTGACAACGTATGAATCATTTCTAGGGATTTACCAGGGGGACCATCTGAGCTAAAAGCAGGAGTCTCTATAGCTTGACCTACAGAGCTAGGCTGTATAAAAAACTGACATCCTCTATGGGTTGGGCACAGAAAGGAACATGTAACATATACTGACCAGTGGATTACATACTTCCTCTCAACAGAGAAAGCCCGTCCTCAGCATCTGAGACCCACAGCATTTTGAATCCCAAACTAGCCCCCGTTATGTAATGGCCACCATCTTGTCTGACCCACTGTGAACTGAAACAAGGACCTTCTGAGCTAAAAAAGCAGGAGTTGCTACAGCTTAAGCTAAAGAGACAGACTCTCAAACTCAGAGCTGTAATAGACCATATCTGTGGATTGGGCATAGAAAGGCAAGCATAGCACACAGTGATTCACAGACTACATGTGCACACTCGTTTATTATTTCAATGTATTTCATGAGTGGTGGATTGCTGACATTGGTCTATTTTTTCACTCTTTGAGAAAAGACCACTGAAAGATGTATTTGGACTGGGAAACATACATAAAGAATTATATAGACTTTGTATGAAAATTTTATAATTCTTATTAACAAATAAGGTCTCTTGCAGAGCAGATTGTGTATATAAAATAATGTTATATCACATTTTGGGCCTGCCAGGAGTGATACTGTGTCTTCAATGCAACAAATAAATTACCAAGGACAGCTAAGAATTGTAATGTATATAAACCATTCGAAAATGGAGCTGTCTAAGGTCCTGATCCTGCAAATGTACATGTACTTTGATTACATGAGTGTTCCAATCAGTGCAATTATTATTGTCCACAATATTGCATATGCATGTTTGCAGGATAGGGCCCTGATTATATTAGAAAAAACAAGTATTTGGTGTGATTCCTGAGAGGTTCTGAGCATTTGTAACTCCCAATGACTTTGGTGGAAGTTTCTGGTGGTCATCAATCCTCGGGATCAAGTCTTGTGGATACCACTACTTAATCCAGCACAGACCTGGCATAAAGAAAAATAACTAACCTACCATCATTTGTTTTCCCATAAAACCCAGAAATCAACCTAAGCAATCTAGTTACAGCACTGATTCTCAAAATGTAGTCCATCGATGTTGACCACAAATAGAGCCTTTCCTAGTGGTTTGTAGGGAGGAATATTTTGAAAACCAAGCAGTGGATGTTTAGGAGAGGAGGTAATTCAGGAGTGAATCTCTCAAGGGATGTTCTACAGAGTGAAAAGGTTTGAGAACTAGTCGATCACAGAACCCTAAGCTATACAGCATGTAAAGGGACTCATTCCAGACAATTTCACTAAGTTTATCCACACCCTCTCTGAAAGCCAGTGCAACATGCACACCTCCTGTTACACAAAGCATTAGCTACTACAGGTTCTGGCCCCACAGGAATTTTCATTAGGCCTGACCATGAGCACAGGATCCTTTGAAAACAGCTGAAAATTCACTTTATATGATTAAAAAAAATAGAGGAAGAATGAGGTCAAACACTAGTGCCAAGAAAAAAGATAACATCATGTCTGTTTAATCAATTTCATATTGTAGTAGTTCTTCAGACTTTTGTGCTAGATTTTTCCCTGGCTGTCTTTTTACTTGGGGAGTCTTGTAGTCTGTGTGTAATGTTTTTAGACCAATATACTCTGTTTTACACAACGGCATTAACTCTGGTTTATGAAAAATCTGGGTAATGTGTGTGCAGTTTAAGTAGTGATTTTGTAAGTATGTAATTCTGTCAAGGCATTAATGCACTCAGCCTTGAGCAGAATGCTCAATCTATTTATGTCATCAGTGGAACACTGAAATGGTAATTTTGCTTTCTAATGACCAGTTCCCTGTGTCTTGTTCTCTCTGTAATCTATAGCTTGCACTTAAAAATAAGATATCTAAAAACTGGCTGCAGATTAAAAGCAGCTCCCTTTCCAATCTCCCCTTCTCAGTTTCTAAAGCATTTGAGGTCCTGTAAACTAGTTTACAACACGCTTGACATTTCAGAAATGCAGGTCAATGTGTATTTCATTTCTAAAAATGGTGTATCCAGTTTGAGGCCTATCCAGGAAATAATGGCATAATTGTGAATGAATTGGTCCACTGTTCATAGCATTCTCTGAGATACAGCCACTGCTCTTTGGCAATTAACTCCATCAAGCCTTGTTATAATTGCATTCTTTAGAACAACACCTGGCTTTATTGGAGCACTCATTCGCTGCATCTCCCAAGGAACTTGTGATGAAAAAGCTGTGGCATAGATGCACGCCGGATCAGATGCTAATTTTAATAATACTGGTGTAAATACAGAGTAACTCAATTAAAGTTGATGAAGTTGGCCCAACTTCAAAGTGGTTTTACTGAGATCAGAATCTAGCCATAATATTTTAGATATGTGTAATGTAAATACATAGACATACATATGCACTGTAAATTAAGTTATGCAAAAAAAAAAAAATCCTAAACTTCTTTCCAACCTACTTAGGAGGTCATTTTGAAGTGCAGTATTTTTGGATTTTTATGAACAAGAGAGACTTACTAGTCAGTTGTCCAGCACTCTGAGCTGCCCTCTCTCTATTATAGGGGGTCCCTCCATAGTACATTAAGCTTAGATGAAGAAAGAATTATGCATAAAAATGAGCAAAGCTATCCTAGTGCCTAATAACAGAAAAAAAACCCTCTGGAATACACAAGGAGAATCCCTACAAATATATCGTAATAACAACAAAACTTCTCTCTTACAGAGCATCTTTTATCCCAGATTCTCATTGTGCTTTACAAAGACAATTAAATAAGTATATCTTCTTTTTATAGCTGGGGAAACAGAGATTGTGTAACTTGCCAAAGTTCACCTAGCAGGAAGTGGCAGAGTCCAGATTAGACTCCATTTTGTCTCTCCCAACCATTAGTGCAGGATTTCTCAGCATGTGGGGCGCTACCCAGAAGTGTTTCATGATGGGGAACCCACTGAGTTTCTTTCTAGTTGGGGCGGTGAGTGGGGGATGGAGACAGGGGGAATCTGCAAAATAGGGCAGGTGCTAGGTCCCGGAAGGAGCATTTCAGTCCTTTTCTTTCCCCTGCTTTCTCTGCTCTGACCCTTTCCTACCCAAAACCATTCCAGATGCAGTTCCTCAGCCCTCCCCTCCTCCATCTGCCTGCACAGAACACAGTTCCAAGCATTTCAAGAGGCTGTACCTATGGGCCAGCCTGTACTCCACTTTGATTCCACGGCCCGCTAGGGATATCAGTTGTCAGCTCCTCCATGGAGTTGAGGTCACAGGCGTGTATGTGACACAGTTCATTAACTCCCCTGGCACCTGTCCTTTCTGCAGCAATAGAGAGACTCTGGCACACATCTATGTGTCAGACTACAACCCCTCTTCCAGGTCCTCCAGAACCTCTTACTGAGGTTCTGGCTGCAATTCTCCCCACAACTTCTGCTCTACTCATACCCCATCTGTGGCCCCACGGACTTGTGAGAACTCTTTGTAAACTGATGGCCATCCATCACATCAGGAGGAGGAAGCTGGATGAGAGGGCGTTCTGTGACTTTGGGGCCTATTTCTAATCCTGTGAAGTTACACCCCTGAGCAGCATTTCTCTGGGCAGTGTCCACTGACTCCTTCAATGCCTTTGAGGAGCAGTGGGCGCTGTCAGGGGTTCTCTGCTTGGTGTCTCCTTCTGGTTACCCGATTTTCACCTTATGACCTTCACACCCATCCCTGTTTTTTTCATTTGTTGTCCCCAGTATTTACTTGTGGCCTTGATACACCGGCCCCTCTCCCCCTCAGATAAGAGGGAGTGCCTTTAACTATGGGCAGGCTGAGGCCCACCATCTCCCAGCAACCACAATAAGTTCAAGAGTCTATATAGTTGATCTCAACATCCTGTCAATATGTGTTGTCCCCACTTGCTCCAGGCGAAAGCCCACAAAACTACTCCTCACACAAAACCAGCTATGTAGTTCTGCTGTTAACCCAACTTTTATTAGAATGGAAAGGGTTGTGCGAATGGGTGGATTGCAGTAATGAGTGAGTGGCCTTTAGGACCCAGAATGAAAACCGCTGCATTAGAAAATACTGTCTGCTTGATGGTAAGGTACAATCCTTGTCTGCAAGGCAAGTAACTGTGTGGCAAGCCAGGAAGTGAATCTACAGTGCACCAACTTGATGCACATACGTCAAGCCACACTCCAGGATTTTCACTGTGCTATAGCAGTGTCCACAGGGGACATTACTGTGTAGCAATCTGGTGTGGTGTGCTATAGATTCACACCCTGGCTTGCCATAAAGTGCTATGTAAACAAGCCCTTGGAACAGAGCTCCCCAAAGTGTGAGGTGCGCCCCCCTTGAGGGCACGGAGGAACATTTGGGGGGGAGCACAGCTGGTGCCCAGGCCAACCCCCATGGGGGGTGGGAGAGGGAGCGTCACCCAGCTCCACTCCTGGTCCTGCCCCAGCTGCCAGCCTCATGTCCGGGTCTCTGCTCCTAGGGTCCTGGCTGCCGGCGCCGTACCCAGAGTCCTGGCTTCCAGCCCCACCCCTGCCCCTAGCTGTGGCCCCAGCCTTGGCTCCCTTACTCCTGTCTGTGTCCAGGCTGGGGAAGGTTAGGGGGATGTGAACCTGAAAAGTTTAGGGACCACTGCCTTAGAAACATTTTATAAAGCAACCAAATAACAAACTGATAATAAGCAACTAAAATGTGTACATCTTTTAGAAATGCCTAAATGATTAAGCCCCATTTTTAAAAGTGACTTAGGCCTCTAAATCCCATTGACTTTATGAGATCATCTGGACTGGAGATGGCAGGGGGGTTGGGATGGGGAAGGAGATCCGGGGCCATTGGTCTCCTGCCTATGGACCCCACTGGTGAGCCTTATGAAACACACTGCTCATTTCCCATACTGTCTGTGAACATATTTTAGCTCTGGATGTTGGTAGGGGGTTTATGAGATGTTTAGATTTGAAAGGCTCCAAATAGCCTCAGAAGGGCCACAAGGGATGGAGGCTACCAGGAGGCTGTGGAGCCTTCTAAAGTTCATGGGGAGAGCCAGACAACAGGCCATCAGCCTTAATGGGCCATTAGGAAGAAACAGTAAGACTTTAAAGATACTAATCTCTCTACTTCCTGAGAGGCATCCTGGGACGTTGAGGTGACTCTACTAGGTCATGTGGTCATGTCACCTGGTACTAAACACCACCTGGGACACTACTGGTACTTTCTACTGGAAACAAAGGCTTCCCGCCTTATGTAAATTCTATTTAAAGCTGGGGAGTAAGGCAAACAGGGCTCTTCTCCATTGCCTTCCTGCCCAAGAAGAAAGCCTGCTGAGAGTACCTGAAAAGACAAAGGAAATGAGCAGTGGGAAAGGCACAGCTGAGTCCAGACTAAGACAGAAGTCTAGTCTCTAAAGAGAAATAACTGGAACTAAATCTAGTCAACAATTTCACCATCACTCCTCTGAACTGGTATCTTTCACTTAATGATATCCAACTGTGACGAACTGGGCCTGTTCTCACTGTGGTCTGTGAATGCTGACAGGGGAGTGTGGCTGGGATAGTCTGCATTGGAGGATGGGAGACTGCCCGAGGGCGCATACCTGAGTGTGTAACATGAGAACCCAGGAAGGGGTTGAAGGCCAGGTGACTCCTTAGCCCGGGAAACTGAACAAAGGCTGTGGGAGGGGTCGCTGAAGGGGAGTGTGGGAAGCAGGCGGGAGAGATGGCTGGGAGGCAGAGATGGCTCTGACCTCCCAAGGGGGGCTGGGCTGGGATGCCCTGGGACCCCAAGATGGACCTAACTGAGGGGGTCCCTGTTGTCTGTGCCTGCAAGACCTGTCTTGGACTGTATTCCTGTCATCCAAATAAACCTGCTTTACTGGCTGGCTGAGAGTCGCAGTGAATCGCAGGAAGCCGGGGGTGCAGGGCCCTGAGTCCCCCAATACTCCGTGACACCAACTACTTAAAAAACTATGCAGAGATTTCTAAATCTCAGACTTATATGCACTGTCACATCCCAGCTGGGGCAGAGTTATGGTTGTGTTGGCTATTTGAATGTGTCTGTGCATCTTAAACTCTGAATTTCATGGGCTTCTAATTTAATATATCAACATATTTGTTATTGTTACTATTATTTGTATCACAGTCCTGCCTCGAGGCGCCCCCATCACAATAAATAAGTGTGGGCATTCATGTTTATGTGCATGTATTTACACACACATAATTATGTGCAGAATTTACTACAGTGTACTCCACTTAAGTGTGTGTGTTGCTTAACTTCATAATCTCCTGGTGTGAATAAGAATCACACCTTTTGGTCTGGCCCAGTGGATTCCGTATCAGCAAATGATACAATTGGTTATATAGGCCATGATCTTCATAGATGAATAGATTCCCGGTCCAGAACGCACCATTATGATCATCTAGTCAGACGTCCTGTATAACACAGGCCATTGAACTTCCCCAAAATAATTCCTAGAGCATGTCTTTTAGAATACATCCAAGGATCCCATTAGCCCTTGATTTGAAAGTTGTCCGTGATGGAGACTCCACCACAAGCCCTTGATATATATTATTCCAGTGGTTAATACTGCCACTGTTAAAAATTTATGCCATATCTCCAGTCTGATTTTGTCTAGCAACCATTGGATTGTGCTATACCTTTCTCTGCTAGATTGAAGAGCCCATTATTAAATATTTGTTTCCTATGTGAGTACTTAGAGACTGTAATCAAGCCACCTATTATCCTTCTCTTTATTAAGCTAAATAGGTTGAGCTCTTTGAGACTGTCATTATAAGGCATGTTTTCTAATCCTTTAATCACTCTCATGGATCTTCTCTGAATTGTGGATACCAGAACTGGACACTGTATTCCAGCAGCAGTCGCACGAGTGCCAAATACAGATGTAAAATAACCTCTCTATAATAATCTCCATGAGATTCCCATGTTTATGCATCCAAGGACTGCATTAGTCCTTTTGGTCACAGTGAGAGCAGTTCATTGTCAGCTGATTATCCACCATGACCCCCAAATCTTTCAGGGTCACTGCTTCCCAGGATAGAGTCCCACATTGCGGAAGTATGGCCTACATTCTTTGTCCCTAGATGTAAACATTTACATTTAGCTGTAGTGAAACTCATAGTGTTTGCTTGTGCTCAGTTTACGAAATGAACTAGATCACTAGTTACTGGTGACCTGTCCTCCTTGTTATTTACCACTCTCCCCCAATTTTTTGGTCATCTGCAAAGACTTACACATTTGCGTAACTTTACGCATTATGAGAAGTCCGATTGACTTCAAGTTAAGTGTGTAAAGTGAAAGTTATAAGCATGTGCATAATCTTTGGGAGATCACCACCTTATAGTACAAATAGAGTGGCAAATTTCTCCTCCCCCTTGGAGCAAGGGAGGAAATGTGAATCTCTGTGTCACATTTCCTTCCTGTTGTTCCTCCTGGGACAGCTCAGCTACAAGCCACACATTCTGCTGAGTCTACAAGCTTAGTCTAAACCTTCACAGTGCCAGCCTACAATTGGCACATTACCCCTTAACACACTCTGGATTGGGTGGTCTGAAGTGTGGTCTTTGGCATGCTTGTCATATATTGTAAAATCCCAATAAGTTTTTTAAATCTCGCTGATGCTTTATAATAAATTTTAAAGTGAGTCCCTTCCTATCTTTGTCAGGTACTATACTGCTTTAGGTGATCCAGTATTTGGACAGTATGGTGATAGGCACTATATAAATAGCTAAAATAGATGGATTCTGAGATGCTGTTCACATATTTTGCTATCACCTAAACAACTCACAAAAGCACTTTGTACTTGCTGAAAGAAAGAGGCAGGGTCACACTTAACAGCTAAATAAAAATCTTCAAATACAGCTAAACTTACTTTACTAAGTATTGAATATTTTTGCACCTGCCTTAAAATGACAACTTTAATGAATGGATTTAATTTGAAAGTTTCACTATATGACCTGTGTTTCCTTTGCTAAATTGCTGTTTTGCAACTTCCTATATTCACATTCCTTTGTGAATTTCAATAGAAACCCCCATGTTCCCTATGCTAGAAGGAGAGCTGGTCATGAATTTCCCATCTGAATGACTTACTGATGGGAAAAGCAGTTTCTGCACAATCAAAATTTTCCAGCGGAAAATCTCAATTTTTGCCAAAAATCAAAATGAAATATTTTGTTTCAACTTAAATCAAAATATTTCATTTTGCTAAACTGACCCAAAACATTTTGTTTCATACCAGTTTATTAAAACATTCAACTGTATTACCCTGTCAGTGTACTGCCTTACAAGCTCCCATTCGCTCCTATGGGCCGAGCTCCCTGGAGGTTTGTATTTCCCATAATGCAGTGCACTGATAAGGAAATACAGCAGGGTTCGGCAACCTACGGCATGCGTGCCAAACACGGCACGCAAGCCGATTTTGAGTGGCACACTGCCTGCCCAGTGAAAGGAGGAGAAGGTGGAGGGGCCAGAATGCACCACGCTGGGGGAAGAAGCGGGGGAGGGGGAAGCTTGGCCCTCCGCCCCTCTCAGCCTCCCCCCCCACCCCACCCCCGCCCACCGCTCTCCCCTGCGGGGGCAGGAGGCAGAAGCTTGGTCCTGCAGCAGCCAAGCTTCCCTCCTCCCCAGCTTCTTCCCCCAGCATGGTGCATTCCAGCCCCTCCTCCTCCCCCTCCCTCTCCCTTGCAAGGGGGAGGGGGAGCGGAGCAGAGCCGAGTGGCAGCGTGCTCCCTGCTCCATAGAGCAGGCAGAGAAGAGGTAGGGATGGAGCCTGGGGGAAGGGGTGGAACAGGGCATATCCCTCCCAGCCCCCTGCCATGAGCCGCTCAGGGCAGGGGGCTGGGAGCACCCCCACAAGCCGAGCACCCCAGCCCTCTGCCCGGCACTCCTCACCCCTCTGCCCTGAACTCCCCACCCCAACACACACCGATCCGTCTGCCCTGAACCCCCCCACAACCCCATCCCTCTGCCCTGAACCCCCACACACACACCCCAGCCTCTGCCCTGACCTCTAGTTGGCTCCAACACCCAGCCTTCTGCCCTGCACCTCCACACACACCCCAGCCCTCTGCCCTGAACCCCCCCACACCCAGCCTTCTGTCCTGCACCCCCACACCCACCAGCCTTCTGCCCTGACCCCTGAATGCCCCCACACCCGCAGCCTTCTGCCCTAAACCCCCCACATCCCCACTGCCCTGACCTCTGAACCTCCCCCCACACACACACACCCAGCCTTCTGCCCTGCACCCTCTGCCCTGACCCCTGGACCCCCCTCCAGGTCTGGGGTCCCGGCTGCCGGCCCCTTGCCAGCCGGCGTCCCGGCTACAGGCCCTGCTCAGCCCGCTGCAGGCCTAGGTGAACAGAACCCCAGGCTGGAAGCGGGCTGAGCAGGCTGGCGGCGTAAGATCAGCATTTTAATTTAATTTTAAATGAAGCTTCTTAAACATTTTGAAAACCTTGTTTACTTTACATACAACAATAGTGTAGTTATATAATATAGACTTAGAGAGAGACACCTTCTAAAAAACGTTAACATGTATTACTGGCACGCGAAACCTTAAATTAAAGTGAATAAATGAAGACTCGGCACACCACTTCTGAAAGGTTGCCTACTCCTGAAATACAGTGACTGTCTAACCACGCTCTGCTTGGTGCATGATAGGAGTCACGTACCTCTGGGTGTGTCTTGGCAGATGTCATTCAGTCATGGAGCCTGGCCCATAGAGAAGAGTGGGAGCAGCAGGCTCCTGCACTGCAGCTTCCATGAGGCAGTGCATTACAGTGGGAAAATGCAGAAATGTTTCAACACTTCCAAATTGAATTTTCTCAGAATTTCTGTTCTGTGAAAAATTTCAATTTTTCATCCTGATTTGGGACAAAAACAAAGGTTGACACGGCCGAATTTCCTATGGGACGGAAGTTCCAATTATCGCTCGCCTCGAGCTAGAAGCATCTCGACAGCAACCACTTATGATGTCACAAATGTGTTACCTGTCAACTTTTCAGAAGGAAAATGAGGCTTTTACCTAGTATCCATATGATAAGGGTCAGAAGAGGGGGAGTGATTTCTGTTTTCCCTTCCTCCTTCCTTGCCTCACCTGCCCAAGTTCCATCCCTTCATGCAAATGTTACAGTGAGGAATGGAACTGATGGCGGGAGTAGAGGGTGGTGAGTACACTGACAGCTCTGCAAACAGAGGACTGTGGCTTTAAGATTGGAAATAAGCACATGGCTCCCCAGGGATCACCAGTCTGAAGTTTGGCCCTCATGAACTTTCCAAACCCCAGCAAAATCAAAGCTGAGGGGATCGTTTCATTCTGTCTCAGAGCCAGTAATTCCTGAAAATGGCAAAATATAGTATTGTTTTATTTTGCTGATCAAATATTAACCTAGTATAGGGTCAACAGGAGATTTCTGAAAGCATTCAACATTTTGAGTCTTGTTTTTATAAACCAAAGGGAGCCTTCCTCCTAGCTCCCTGGCCCTACTGCATCAACTCAGTGGCTGTAACACTTCAGATAGCCCAGGTTGAGACCCATAGAGCAGTAGGAGTAAATGAACTTCTAAGAAGCAAGGAACCTATTAACATGTCAATAGTCCTTAGTAATAAGGCACAAGGAAAGAGAAACACAAAAAATATTAAAGCCCCACAGAAACAGAATGGTCCATGAACCAGAGTGCTTTTCAAAGAGCTCTTCAAGGCATTCACAGCTTTGTAATATTTGCCTTTGCTTGTTTTTTATAGTAAGGCATTCTGCGGTTAATCGTAGTCTGGCTAATACTCATAAACCAGTTGGGTTCCCCCTTTTCTCTTTGTGTTTTCTTTCTGCTAGACTTTTCCTTCTGCTTCTGTTTGGAGTGTGGGGAAAAGAAAATGATACACTTTCATCTAAAGATGAAAAGCTCCATAACTGGGGCCAGATGTTCCTGAAAGATTCCTTTGGGGGGAGGAGGGTCCTCACTTCTTCCTCCCCCAGCACATCAGCTGAGGGTAAATCCCTGAGCCCTCTGCATTCTGCCAGTTGTCATCTTGAATCCAGCCTGAAATTTCAGTCAATTTGGCTCTGGGAGCGGGCTCACAATGGATTCTAAAGAGAAAGCACTGATCTTTTACGTTATCATTTTTAAAAGTTTCCTATTCACATTTATTTTTGCTTTCGCACTTAAACAAGATGAATTCAATTAATTGAATTAACTCTCCCCTCAATGCAAATCCCTTATTCTCACTAATACTAAGGAGAATTGTATATCTTTAATGAATGTTTAAACTGCTATAAATATCCCCCTTTATTTTTACAGTGGCAGTAAATTACAATTCTGCAATGCAGAAGCCCTGAATGGTGATTGTATCAATCTGTTAAACCAAACCTTTAGGTAAATTAGAGTCGAAATCATCAGTAAGCTCAATACCATTGTATTTAAAAGCTGTGAACATGTTTCCTGTGCTGCATTGGATCATAATTCATATACATTTGCATCTGCTCTGGTTTCTACCCTTCCTTCCCTGCAGCTTTTGCCTCTCAGCTGCCACTGTGATAACCCCTCAGGAACTCATAATCTCTTTAGTTGTGACACCGTAAAATACTGCCTGACAGAAGACTGGGAGAGGGTGAATAAATGGAGAATACTGCAGATGTAAAGTATTTTCCCCATCCCTCCCCAGATTGGGCTTTTAAAGAAGATTTATTAGAAAGCAAAATTTAGCAGTACATATATATAGATATATAATAAAACACATTTTACAAATGTAGCAGAATTAATTGAATCCTGCAATGAGATTTTTTTTTTAAATAAATGGATAGTTCATTGCCTCAGGTATATTATATTGTTAAAACAAAGTTGACAGTTCTTACCATCTGGAAATAACCTACAGCAGGATGGGAGGTTATCTCACCTAATCTGCTGCTGCAGTGGGAAGAATTTGCTGCCTGTTGACCTTCAATCTCGGCCAATCCACATTAATGCACTCAAAAACATACACACACACATGCAAACTCCAGATAGGATTCAAGCTCCGTTTCTAGTCCAATGCTCACAGATCTGCTTGGAACAAAAAATTCAATTATGTTGGATAGAAAACAAACACTTTGGCAAAAATGTATTGTGGCATGTTGTGGCAGTTTGTCCATTTCCAATATAACCACTTGCAGCAGAAAGGCAGATTGAAAATAAAAGGGGATTCCTCCAGTAAAGGCTCAAGTGTGCTTAGGAACCAGATGGACTGAAGTGGAGAACAGCATTAAACTAGGCCGCAGACTACACGGCCGGAATATATTTTTTCTTTTGCACAATTCACTAGGCAGCAAAAGATTTCCATTCTCAAATTTCAATCAGATTTGGCTTCTTTCTAATTTGGGATTAGTAGTTCTACTTATTGTGACGTTACACCCCATATTCTTTATGGAAGTATGCTTACGTTATGGATATGGCATAACTGAGATATATTTTACGCAAGATGGCTCCTGTAAGGTATCGTTGGAAAGGTTATGATTTACTGAATGTGATTATCCAATTTGTACATATGTATCATTTCTGTATCTAAAGTTAGGAATATTGACTATGTAACAATTACAACTGTCTGTTTACTTGGGAAACACCCACCAGACAACAGGCCATCAGCCTTAATGGGCCATTAGGAAGAAATAGTAAGACTTTAAAGATACTAATCTCTCTACTTCCTGAGAGGCATCCTGGGATGTTGCGGTGACTCTACTAGGTCATGTGGTCATGTCACCTGGTACTAAACACCACCTGGGTCACTACTGTACTTTCCACTGGAAACAAAGGCTTCCCGCCTTATGTAAATTCTATTTAAAGCTGGGGAGTAAGGCAAACAGGGCTCTTCTGCATTGCCTTCCTGCCCAAGAAGAAAGCCTGCTGAGAGTACCTGAAGAGACAAAGGAAATGAGCGGTGGGAAAGGCACAGCTGAGTCCAGACTAAGACAGAAGTCTAGTCTCTAAAGAGAAATAACTGGAACTCTAAGCTACAGGAACTCTGCAACTTGTCTAAAACAACATTTAGGGTGAGAAATTACTTATTGAAACCAGTCTCTTTAAGATCTTAAGCTTAGTCTGCATATTTTGTTTTATTTGTTTGGTAATCTGCTTTGTTCTGTTTGCTATCCCTTATAACCACTTAAAATCTGCCTTTTATAGTTATAAACTTGTTTTTGTTTATTATTAAACCCAGTTTGTGCAATTTATAACTGGGGGGGGGCAAGAAGTTGTACATATCTTCCTACACATTGAGGGAGGGGGCGAATTTATAAGCTTACCTTGTATAGTTTTCTCTACAGCGCAAGACTATATTATTTTGGGTGTACTTTCCAGATGGGAGCTGCACTTGAGTGCTGGGCAATTTCCTAGCTGAGTCTTCTCACAGACAGCTGTTTGGAGACTGTGTGATTCTACAGCTGGTGCGTCCCTACAAAGCAATGGGGCTTCTATCACTTCCCTTGGTAGATTATTTCACAATCTAATAGGAACTCCTAAGATGTTTTTCTTAATATTCAGCCTACATTTATTTCCCTTTTCATAATTTCTTCCTATTACTTCTACTTATATCCCCTTGGTCTCCCCCAAATAATTTTTCTCCCTGTTTGGTATTTGCTTCTTCAAATATTTGAGGGTAGTTGCTATAATCCCCCTTAATTATCATTTAAGTGTGCTATTTTTTTACAAGGCCTTCAGATTAGTATCACTTGCAAATGTCATTAATATTCTGTTTACTCCTTCTTCCAGAACACCAATGAAAACCTATTACTGATCCCACTAGACACATCCCACCAACTTGATACATTGCCATTTATCAGTACTCTTTGTTTACGGTCCTTCAGACAGTTTGCATTCCCCATGACAGCATTCTTATCTAAGTCCATGTGAATTAATTTTTTCAAGTAAGGTGTTGTGAGGCATTGTATTAAAGGTTTTACTTAAATCCAGCTACATTGCTTCTACTACATTTTCTGCATCCACAAATAGTATAATTCTATCCAGAAACAAAACAACCAAAGAAGAAGAATGAATGTTGAGCCATCTGTTTTTCCCACTAAACATTACTTTCTGATCTGAGGATCCTGTTCTCTCTCATGTTTTTCCTTGCTTAATGCTCATTGCCACAGTGATAGGCTCTCTACGCGGGCTAGATTATGACCCCCCATTACTTACAATGGTGATTTCATAGGAGTCAGTGGGACTGCTCCTGTAAGTAACTGCTCACCATTGGAAGTAAGGGATTCGCAATCTGGCCGTAAGTGATAAAAATAAATACATGGGACCAGATTCTACCATGCTTACACTGAATAATACTTTTCACTTTAGGGGTGAAGTCCCAGTCCCACTGAAGTGAATGGCAAAACTCCCATTGACCTTAATGGGGCGAGAATTAAATGTCTACTCGTTTAAATCAGCAGGACTTTTCATGGAGTAATCTTCTGCTCAGTGTGAGTAAGGATGGCAGAATCTAGCTCATAATAGATACACCCATTCTCAGGAACCAGCATTATCACCACCATTTCTCTGGCAGAGAGTAATCTGACAGGGTTCCCTTTGGAGCCCGTAACTTCCCTTCTTAAAGCAGCTGCAGTGGGGGTCATTATTGAATGACACAAGACACATTTTTTCTCACTTGGAAACTACCATCTAAGCCCCTTTGGAATGAAAAAACTGACTTGGAAAATACTCTCTTTAATGTGGCCAGGTGTACCAGTTCAGTTTGTCAGCAATACCCAAGTGTCCAGGCCAGTCATACTGAAATCAGGCTTAATTCTAGGGTCAATGTAATGGGTCTGCTGGATGTACAGCACCTTTCCCCACCCCCAGCTCTTCACCTGCTCCCCTCCCTGCCTGTAACACCACCCTCTGGCCCAGCTGCCCCTTTGCTGAGTCTAGATCAGTGGGTTCCCAAACTGGGGTTCGTGAAATGTTACAGGGGGTTCTCGGGAAAAAATTCCCTAATGGCGGACAGAGCTGTCCCTAGGAACCCCGGGCAACACGGGACCAGCAGCCTGGAGCCTTGAGACTTCCAAGAGCGAAGCAGATCAAAGCAAGCCTATCTATCACACTGAGGAGATTTAAACTTCAAGACTCCTTATAAGAAATGGAAAGGGAGGTGGATATTTTTTGCTGTTTTAAAATTAAATAGGCTGCTAGTGTTGTTTTTAAAATTATTATGAAGAACGAGTTTAAGTTTTGTTGTAACGTGCGTTGTTTGCCTGGACTGCTCAAGACCTGAATGCTTGTATAAGAGGAACTCTTTGAGTTGGCTTCTTAGGGTATGTCTACACTACGAAATTAGGTCGAATTTATAGAAGCCGGTTGTATAGAAATCGTTTTTATACAGTCGATTGTGTGTGTCCCCACATAAAATGCGCTAAGTGCATTAAGTCGGCGGACCGCGTCCACAGTACCGAGGCTAGAGTCAACTTCTGGAGCGTTGCACTGTGGGTAGCTATCCCACAGTTCCCGCAGTCTTCGCCGCCCATTGGAATTCTGGGTTGAGATCCCAATGCCCGATGAGGCAAAAACAGTGTCACGGGGGATTCTGGTCACATGTCGTCAGCTTAACCGCCCCCTCGTGAGAGCAACGGCAGACAATTGTTTCGTGCCTTTTTTCCTGGGTTACCTCTGCAGACGACATATCACGGCAAGCATGGAGCCCGCTTAGCTTAGCTCACCGTCACCATATGTCATCTGGGTGCCGGCAGATGTGGTACTGCATTGCTACACAGCAGCAACTAATTGCCTTTTGGCAGTAGACGGTGCAATATGACTGGTAGCCGTCATCGGCTATCTGGGTGCTGGCAGACGTGGGACTGCATTGCTATACAGCAGCAGCTCCTTGCCTTTTGGCAGCAGATGCTGTATTACGACTGGTATCCATCGTCATCGTACTCCTCAGTGAGTTCGGTCAGAGGCGCCTGGGCAGACATGTTTTGTCTCCTGGAGACTCAGTCCTGCCGGCAGTCCTATTGCACCGTCTTGACGATAATGGCTAGCAATCGTAATGCAGCATCTTCTGTCAAGCACCCAGAAGATGCCGATGGCTATCAGTCATGCTGCACCGTCTGCTGCCAGCCTAAGATGTAAAAGATAGATGGACCAGACTTGTTCTGTATTCATTTGCTTCCCCCTCCCTCTGTGAAATCAATGGCCTGCTAAACCCAGGGTTTTGAGTTCAATCTTTGGGGGGGCCATTCTGTGTGACAGTTGTTTGTGTTTCTCCCTGATGCACAGCCACCTTGGTTGCTTTTAATTCCCTGTAAGCCATGTCGTCACTCGCCCCTCCCTTCCTCCGTCAGACAATAGTTTCGCGCCTTTTTTCAGTCCAGACGCCATAGCACTGGGATCATGGAGCCCGCTCAGATCACCGCGGCAATTATGAGCACTATGAACACCACGCGAATTGTCCTGGAGTATATGCAGAGCCAGAACATGCCAAAGCAAAAACAGGTGAGGAGGCAATTGCAGCGCAGCGACGAGAGTGATGAAGAAATTGACATGGACATAGATCTCTCCCAAAGTACGGGCCCCAGCAATGTGCAAATCATGGTGTTTCTGGGGCAGGTTCATGCCGTGGAATGCCGATTCTGGGCCCGGGAAACAAGCACAGACTGGTGGGACCGCATCGTGTTGCAGGTGTGGGACGATTCCCAGTGGCTGCGAAACTTTCGCATGCGTAAGGGCACTTTCATGGAACTTTGTGACTTGCTTTCCCCTGCCCTGAAGCGCCAGAATACCAGGATGAGAGCAGCCCTCACAGTTGAGAAGCGAGTGGCGATAGCCCTGTGGAAGCTTGCAACGCCAGACAGCTACCGATCAGTCAGGAATCAATTTGGAGTGGGCAAATCTACTGTGGGGGCTGCTGTGATCCAAGTAGCCAACACAATCAAAGACCTGCTGATATCCAGGGTAGTGACTCTGGGAAACATGCAGGTCATAGTGGATGGCTTTGCTGCAATGGGATTCCCTAACTGTGGTGGGGCGATAGACGGAACCCATATCCCTATCTTGTCACCGGAGCACCAAGCCACCGAGTACATAAACCAAAAAGGGTACTTTTCAATGCTGCTGCAAGCCCTGGTGGATCACAAGGGACGTTTCACTAACATCAATGTGGGCTGGCCGGGAAAGGTACACGATGCTCGTGTCTTCAGGAACTCTGGTCTGTTTCAAAAGCTGGAGGAAGGGACTTTCTTCCCGGACCAGAAAATAACCGTTGGGGATGTTGAAATGCCTATAGTTATCCTTGGGGACCCAGCCTACCCCTTAATGCCATGGCTCATGAAGCCGTACACAGGCAGCCTGGACAGTAGCCAGGACCTATTCAACTATAGGCTGAGCAAGTGCAGAATGGTGGTAGAATGTGCATTTGGACATTTAAAAGCGTGCTGGCGCAGTTTACTGACTTGGATAGACCTCAGCGAAACCAATATTCCAATTGTTATTGCTGCTTGCTGTGCGCTCCACAATATCTGTGAGAGTAAGGGGGAGACATTTATGGCAGGGTGGGAGGTTGTGGCAAATCGCCTGGCCGCTGATTACGCGCAGCCAGAGACCAGGGTGGTTAGAAGAGTACAGCAGGGCGCGGTGCGCATCAGAGAAGCTTTGAAAACCAGTTTTGTGACTGGCCAGGCTACGGTGTGAAACTTCTGTTTGTTTCTCCTTGATAAAACCCTCCCCCCGCCCGGTTCACTCTACTTCCCTGTAAGCTAACCACCCTCCCCTCCCCCCTTTGAGCACTGCTTGCAGAGGCAATAAAGTCATTGCTACTTCACATTCATGCATTCTTTATTAATTCATCACACAACTAGGGGGATAACTGCCAAGGTAGCCCGGGAGGGGTGGGGGAGGAGTGAAGGACAAGGACACACTGCAGTTTCAAGCTTTAACTCTTACTGAAGGCCAGCCTTCTGATGCTTGGGCAATCATCTGGGGTGGAGTGGCTGGGTGGCCGGAGGCCCCCCCACCACGTTCTTGGGCATCTGGGTGAGGAGGCTGTGGAACTTGGGGGAGAAGGGCTGTTGGTTACACAGGGGCTGTCGCAGCGGTCTTTGCTCCTGCTGCCTTTCCTGCAGCTCAACCATACGCTGAAGCATATCAGTTTGATGCTCCAGCAGCCGGAGCATCGACTCTTGCCTTCTGTCAGCAATCTGACGCCACCTATCCTCTTCAGCCCGCCACTTGCTCTCTTCAGCCCGCGATTCAGCCCATCACCTCTCCTCTCGTTCATATTGTGCTTTTCTGCACTCTGACATTGACTGCCTCCACGCATTCTGCTGTGCTCTGTCAGCGTGGGAGGACATCTGGAGCTCCGAGAACATATCATCCCGAGTCTGCCGTTTTCTCCTTCTAATCTTCACTAGCCTCTGTGAAGGAGAAACATTTGCAGCTGGTGGAGGAGAAGGGAGAGGTGGTTAAAAAGACACATTTTAGAGAACAATGGGTACATTCTTTCACGTTAAATTTTGCTGTTCACATTACACAGCACATGTGCTTTCGTTACAAGGTCACATTTTTCCTCTTATATTGAGGGCCTGCCGGTTTGGTGTGAGAGATCACTCACTCAGTGCCAGGCAACAGAATTTGGCTTGCAGGCAGCCATGGTAAGCCTGAGGCTATGTCTTCACTAGGAGGGGTATTGATTTAAGATATGCAAATTCAGCTACGCGAATAGCGTAGCTGAATTCGACGTATCCGAGCCGACTTTCCCGCTGTGAGGACGGCGGCAAATCGACCTCCGCGGCTCCCCCGTCAACGGCGCTTACTTCTATCTGCGCTGGTGGAGTACAAGCGTCGATTCGGGGATCGATTGTTGCATCCCATGGTGGGGAGGGATAGCTCAGTGGTTTCAGCATTGGCCTGCTAAACCCAGGGTTGTCAGTTCAATCCTTGAGGGGGCCACTTAGGGATCTGGGGCAAAATCAGTACTTGGTCCTGCTAGTGAAGGCAGGGGGCTGGACTCAATGACCTATCAAGGTTCCTTCCAGTTCTAGGAGATGGGATATCTCCATTTATTATTATAGGTTGTTAAAGTTTGGGAACCACTGGTCTAGATGAACCAAATTTCTTTTGTCTGTTGTCCCTCACTTTTTCCTCTGCATTTCAAGCACATTTTTCCGCATCCACGTGGTATTCTATAACTCCCTGTTGTGTCTTGTCCTTATTGAGGTTGTAGGCTTTCTGGGGCAGATATTGTCTTATTTTATTGTGTTTGTATGGCATCCAGCACAATGAGGTAACAATCCTGAGTGGAGCCTTTGGGCACCACTGTAACAGAGAAGTACTTTAATAATAATTATTATAATACATTCTCCTTCAAAATTGTTATTTATTAGAGCTAGTTTATGTCTGTAAGTAATATGTCATGAATATATTTATCCTGATTTCAATCAAAAGCAGGGTTGGCAGATGAAATAGCTTCCAACTCTGGTCTTTGCAAAATGTTCTTCTTTTGACTGCAATGATGCAGCACTTAAGCATGAAGGTCCTTGCTTTGCACATTACATTATGGCTTCTCTTTCCCTGCATTGCATTGTCTCTTTAGGGGTTATCCTGCTACTTCTGGATAAGTTGCGAAAGATGAAATGGGAACAGATGTGGAGACTCACAGCTGAAAGAGAGTTAATGAGCATGCTGTCAACCTCATTGGCTGACCAGGTGGGTTGGGCAGGCAGTTTTGAAGACCTGATACAAACATTGCTCCTTGGATTGGGGGTGGGGAGGGAGAGAGGAAGGAAGGAAGGTAGATAGGTAGGTGTCCTGCCATATCCTCTTAAACAGGCAGAACTCATTGCCATGTCCTTCTGAAGAAATTGTTGAATGTGGGGGATAGAGATTTATCCACAAGACTCCTATTTACAGACTGAATTTTTTACCTCTGATGCACAGATGCTTTTTAAAGGGACACAGTTGGAGTCTTTTTCTTTTTTATAGCCTTTACTTTAGCCTTTCATTCTTTCTTTGAAAGACTCCAGACTTTTGAAGCTTGAAAAAACTGTTGCTTTTGCTACTGCTTTTGTCATTTTCATTTTGGCAAATGGTGATTTTGATTCTGTCAGTCTCTGGATACTTCTGTTGCCTGCATAGCTGCAGAATATGAGCATCTCACAAACATTAATGTATTTATCCTTACAGTACCCCTGTTAAGTGAGGCGGGATTACTGTCCCCATTTTACTGATGGGGAACTGAGGCCCAGAGAAACTAAGGAGCTGATCCAAAGCCCACTGAAGTCTATGAAAAGACTCCCACTGATTTCATTAGCCTTTGAGTCAGATCATAAGTGGCTTGCCCAAAATCACATGGAGAGCATGTAGCAGAGGTGGGAATTGAACCCAGATGCCTGGACACTTACTTTAGTACCTTAAGCACAAAGATCATTTTCCTCCTCCCACTGCATGGCTTCATAAGAGCAGATCATAGTGGCACTTACACTGTAAGCTGTTTTGTAGCCCTGTTTCACGTGTTTTCTGTGAAACACGTAGAGCACTTGCGGGCAATATAAAATAATAACTAATACTCCTACTGGTAGTTCATCGTAAGGGACAGTAACTGACAGGATCACTCTTCTTTCTTTTATTGAAAACTGATGCTGTACTTAGGAACAGCAGGCAGTTCACCATCTGCCACATAGTACTCCCCATGATGGGGAAAAAACAATTTTTGCCAGTGGTACAAAATACTTGTGTGATTTGAAAACCCAGGGGCAGTCTGCTAGCATTCTGCGTGACAAAGAGTCTGTTTTCCTCTAGTTCAGACCTGCAAGTCGGCCCTTGGGGTTCCAGCACCTTTAACCAATGCAGAATTGTGAAGCTACGTTTGCAGAGCTGACAGCTTAATGTAATAACTCCCTATTCTCCCTCTCACATGCTTTCTGAGCAAAGGACTGAAGAGAGTCAGTTCGGAGAGATGTGATTGATCATCTTTCTGCTGAAATGATGCACCTGATTGTTTTTCTGTTTTTGTCTGCCAGGATATCTTCAATGCCGTCATCAAACAAAACCCGTTCCTTGTCTACCAGCTTCCATGTTTCTGGAATGTGCAGCTGTCTGACCACACACGTTCTGAACAGTGCTACAGGGATGTGTCTGACCTAAAGGTATATTTAGCTGAAGCTGCAACCCAATGACTTGGATCTTGCTTGTGTTTTGGGAGATAAAATGGAAGTTCCCACAGTGGCAGGGAGATGAAGCATAAGGGATGGCCTGTGTGCATTCTTTGTGCCGTAAAAGATGAGGGAACAAATGTGCTTTTGTTTTGGTCTGCATATTCGTAATCGTGAAAATGGAAGATGGATAACACTGCCCAGAGCTAGGCTGGGTGCAGACAGATGCTGCACCGCCTCCTTACCCACACACACTATGTCTCTGCCAATGTACTTAAGCCTGACCTGCAGCACTCACTGCTGTTTCAGTACTTTACTACTCCTGAACAGGGAATGATATCACCCTTATATTCTGAACATGCTGCAAGAGATTTTAAACAGAATTGTTTGATATAGAGCGTCTCACAAAGAGGAGCGGAAGGATGGTGTAACCCTGAACTGAACTGTCTCCTCAGCAGGGTGGGGGGGAAGGAGAGGACGGGAGGGAAGGGAGGGAGGAAGGGTGAACTAGATGAACTCCTCTCCGGACCAACATTTCTTTGTTTCTATGGTGTATGGGGGACCAAATCCTAAGGACATTACGCAGTTCTTACTCAGCTTTTACCAGCTCTTTACTTTGGCAAACTCCTACTGACTTCGCTAAGACTTCCCCTGAGTAAGGACTGAGTAGAAACCAAGTAAGGATAACAGGATATAGCACAATAAAAGTAATGCTACAATATCAAGAGAATACTCAGCAACACATTTTTCACTGTGATGAAATAGAGTGCAGAAGAGGAAATCGATAGGTGACTTCACTACGGGGAGATCGACGCTGCTGCAATCGATGCAGCAGGGATCGATTTATTGGGTCTAGTGATAGGGCGACCAGCTATCCCGTTTTTAAAGGGACAGTCCTGTATTTAAGCCCTCCTGCAGGTGTCCCGACTTTTTCTTAAAAACAAGTAAATTGGCCCGTATTTTCTGTCTCCCCCACATCAGTACTGGTGGGTCCTGGTGCTGGCCAGATCCCTGGTCGCCAGCCACCTGCCCACCAGTGGTGAGTGGGAGGATCCAGTGGCCAACTATGGGGGTGGATGTGCAAGGCTGGTGGGGGGTGAAGATGCAGTGCGCAAGGCCAGCCACTCCCCCTGCTGATCCGTCAGCGCAGCCCCCACTGTGTACCGGCTCTCAGCCAGCAGGGCCCTGCCCCCCGTCCCATTTCCAGCCAGCACTGGCTGCGCGCTTCGATCTGCGATGGCTGGTAAGTGCAGGCAGGTGCCAGGCAGCGACTGATTACGTGTCACCTCTGCTGCCCACCCATCGACCCTTTATGTGCTCCCCCTCTTGCTGTCCTCTCCCTGCTTTGCCCCTTCAACCCCCCCCCCCCCCACAGCCCCACTGCCCCTATCTCCCCCTCCCCCCACCCGGCAGGGCGCGTCCTGTCCCAGCGCTGTGCAGAGAACCAGCCCCTGGTCAGAGCGTTCAGCTCACCAACAGCCTGGCCAGCAGGCGCCTTCCTTCCCTCTCTGCCTCTGGCTGGGCCGGCGCCACGGGAAAGCCCAAGACTCTCTGGCCCAGGGCGCTGGCCAGGAGGAGCCGAGCCCTGCATGTGTCAAAGCCCTGCACAGCGCTGGGAAGCCTCTCCACCCCTCAGCTGAGCTCTGGAGTGGTGGGGGGAAGCAATTTCTAGCCTGTTTGCACCCTGGCCCTGCAGGCTCCACAGCAGCCCTCCGGGCAGGGGCTTAGCACCCTCTTCACCCCACACCCCCATCCTGGGTCCTGCCCCCAGGGAGCACGGGGCTGCTCCATACCCTAGGCACCCTCCCCCACTGAGCCACCTCTCTGGCCGGGTTTGTTGAACCCCCTGCAGTCAGGTTCCCTGGCGCCTGGTGCATAATGCGTCCTTAGGGCTTAATCCAGTGGTGGGCAACCTTCAGCCTGCAGTCTGCATGCGGCCCATCAGGGTAATCTGATTGCGGGCCGCAAGACATTTTGCTGACGTGGACCATCCGCAGGCACGGCTCTGCGCAGCTCCCAGTGGCCGCGGTTCGCCGTTCCCAGTCTATGGGAGCTGTGGGAAGCAGTGGCCATCACGTCCCTGCGGCATGCTGGGAATGGCAAACCGCGGCCACTGGAGGTGCAGGGGCCGTGCCTGCGGACGGTCAACATCAGCAAAATGTCTTGTGGCCCGCAATCAGATTACCCTCATGGGCGCATGTGGCCCGCGGGCCGCAGGTTGCTCACTACTAGTTTAATCCCTTCCTGCCCGCGCTGTAGCTGGGGGACAGGAAGCGGCTGGGTTATGTGGGTGGCCAGCAGCAGCCTGGAGGTGTTAGCTGCCTTTCGACACTGTGCGGGCAGGAAGGGACAAGCTGATTCCAGCCACAGGGAGAAGGGAGGTGCTGGCAGGTGGGGAAGATGAGCTCTGCAAGGACACAGGCCAGGTCATCTCTTCCCCCCACCCTCTCCTGCAGCTGGAAGCAGCTCCCATCCCTTCCCTCCCGCGTAGACAGTGCTAAAAGGCTGCTGGTGGCCACGTTCTGGCGTGAACCCTGGCAGAAATCTGCAGAGGGGGGGCATGTGACCCTGCGTGCCCTCAAACGTGTTGCCTCGGGAAGACACGGCGCCAGGTACCAGGAGAGGCGGGTCCATCCTGGGGGCCCAGCCAGGCATGGAGGGCGGAGAGCGCTGGGCAAGGAGGCTCGGGTCAGTCAGTCACCCTCCCTGTGTGAGAGAGGTGTACGGGAGCGTGTGTTTGTCACCTCTCTCCATGTGAACCCTAAAGCCTTAAAGATAAGAAGGTAAATAAAAAGAATCCAGCTCCGCAGCATTTCTTTTTAACAGGGGCTCAGTCAACTTGATGTTCATTTGAACATTTGTACTGCATAGTTCTGATTCATTGCCATTGAACTTGCTTGAATATGAGTAATTTTAGCAGGTGTCCCGTACACCGCCTAGGTAAATATGGTCACCCCATCTAGTGAAGACCTGCTAAATTGACGGCCGAGTGCTCTCCGGTCGACCCCGGTACTCCAGCTCTTTGAGAAGAGTAAGAGAAGTCAACCGGAGAGTGTCTCCCGTTGATGCAGCGCAGTGAAGATACTGGGGTACATCGACCTAAGCTCCTGCTCCATTATTCACATAGCTGGAGTAGCGTAACTTAGGTCGACTTACCCCTGTAGTGAAGACAAGCCTCAGGAGGACCCCTAAGACTGACTCTTGAAGGGTAGGAGAAGAAATAGAAGCAAGGCAGGAAAAGAACGATAATAGCTACATCGTAAATGGAGAATGTTAGTCTGCCTCTGTGGATCAGAATACATTTCTAAACTGAATTATAAAAAAATGTCAGTTCGTTCTGTAGTGGTTTCCATACTACAAGACAGGTTGGATGGATTTAAACAAATCCAGATGAACTAAGATTAGTTGTGCAGTTGTAATTCTGAAATACTAGATTCAAATGTTGCAGGCAGCACATCTGGGGCCGGAGAGTGGAAACTATTCTACAAGGTCTGGTATAGTACAGCCTACCTAGACAGCAGTAGGCAAGCATTGGCAGTACAGACTAGTCACAGCTAGAACTGTTTGAATATTGCTAACAATTTTTCTGACTGTTTTTTTCAAATGTTCAAACAAGTTCATTTTGGCTGAGCCCATCTTTGTGTTTGTTCTCTCTGAATGTTCAATCAAACGAATTTTTTGGTAGGAGTGCTCATAGAAACAGCAAATTTGGGATTCATAAATGTAAGTAATCCCTGATTCCAAAAGTTACATGCATCCAAAAAGGGACCAGAAACATGGCATATGACCTACATGTCCAGTCAAAGGTAACTAACACAGTTTGAATTTCCTAGAGCAGATATTTGCAACAAACTCCTCATGCAATCTACAGATCATAATTATTTGCCAAACTTAGACAGTAAATAATTTAAAATAAAGAACAAATTTTAGAAAACCATAAACTGCTTGTAGACAATTCACAAAGAACAAAAGAGGTGAAAATCATCAATTACATTATTTGTTGTGAATTATTCACCCAGTGCTATTCAGAATTATATGGAGGAAAACTGATTTTTTGATGGAGTTATATCACAAATCTAGGTGGAGTGATCTAGAGGGTTGTTGAAAAATTAATGCAGGCCATAGGCATTTTACTGTTCATGTATAGGCAGGATCCAAGCAGCCGGGATTCATAGTGTCACTGCACTCTGTTCTGTTATAAAGTGCTGGCGGACATTCCGGTTCCTTTATACTTCTGGTAAGAACAATATATAAGAGTGATTGCCAGGATCAGAACAAAAAAAGAGATCTTGGAGCAGAAGCAAAAATGCTTTTAAAGGATGCATTCTGTCAAAATGCCCCTCTTGTGGAAAAATGTTATATCTTCCATATACAATAGAATAATGTAACTTTAATTCACAGAAATATCTGAGACACCCATTGTGGATTACCAAATTTATGTTGATTAATGTCATTTAGTCTCAAATATTTATTATTGTATTTCATAGCATGCTACTAAAATTATTGTAATATTTTGTAAAAAGTAATGAAGCCTTAGATTCATTACTTTACTTCATTACTTCATAATTCAGGCACCCTGGGGTTAGCCCCTGACTCAGCAAGGTACTTTAGTACTTGCCTAATTTTAAACCCATGACTAGTCCCTCCAGCTTCAGTTGTACTTACAAGCATAGGCGTTGTTTGACTGCTATATTTGGGGAGGGGGCAAAGCACTCACGCGTGCATGCATACGCATGTGAATGCTGAAGCCAATCCCCTTGGCTCACTGGCTCCCTCCCCCCGCCTTGAGGGGTACCTGGGCTGCCGGTGCTGGGGGGGGATGGGCTGGCTTTACAGAGGAGCCCCAGCTGCTGCAGCGATGTCACTGCTCTGGTGCTGCTGGGACTGCCTCCCTGCAGGGGCTGCTGCTGCTGTCAAGGGGATACCACGTGCCAGGCTCTTGCTTCCCCCCATCAGATCCCTTTCTCTTCCACCTACCCTCCTTCCCCCGGCCCCACCGCAGGCACTCACCATTGTACAGGAAAGAGGCAGGCACTAGGACCAAGGAGGCAGTGTCCAGCTGCCAAGGCAGCGACCCAAGTGCAGGAGAACAGCTCCTAGCTCCTATGCTCCCCTTGAACTGAAACATGCCAGGGAGGGTGCAGGGAAGGAGGCGCAGTGTAGGAAGGTCAGAGCCCCCCTCCCGGGCAGGCCAAGCAAAGCAAGCCCTGCAGGGCAACTTAGCATTTGCAGAAATGTGCTGGGGTGGAGGGGGGGGGGGCATGGCATGTGACCCCACATGACATCCCCCCACACCTTGCCTCTGTTTTGGGCGGGAGGGGCAATACCCTCCTTGCACCTGCCCCCAAACTACGCCCATGCTTACAAACCTAAAATCAGGCATGAGCTTAAGTATCTTATTAAATCAGAGGCATAAATCTTTGATGAGTTATCACATCAGTGCTTCAGCTGGTGTAGATAGGCATAAATCTTTGATGAGTTATCACATCAGTGCTTCAGCTGGTGTAGATAGGCATAGCTCCATTGACTTCAGTGAAGCTGTGCCAATGTGCACAAGCTGAGGAACTGATCCATAATGTGGGACCACAGGATTGGGCTTTTTACTTTATTTTTGTGAGCGTTTTTTAATTTGTTGATTAGCATTATGACATTTAGCGAGATTCAAGTTTCTAGCAAAATGCGAGCTGTGTCAGAACGTGGTCTTTACATGAACTGTGCAGCGGACATATTTAACACAAGTTTGAAAACATATATTTTAAATCTGTAAATTAGTCAGTTTCCATGACATTTGATATAAATGGTGCAACACAATATATTTGGCACATCCTGTATTTCATGGTGAATAAGACTGGAGTAAAGAATAAGGTAGTAGAGGCCTCCAGGGGAGAGAGAAAGATGAATTGTAAAGTTGGTGGTGGAGGATTAAGAAGGATGTCATGGTGAAAAAGGAAATACTGGAAGAGATTTAAATTCCAGACTAAAGCTGGTCTAGGCCTTAGTATTATTCAAGTCACATGAAACTGCATTTTTTCATGTCAAGCTGAAAATACACCAGTTTAATTCCATCTGGTCTCAAAGTCCGTAGGATTTGAGGATTTGTCATCATTACATACAACATTATGTCAAATAAACTTAGGGAGGCTTCATAGTTAGCTGCTATTCAAGTATGTATATACTTCTCTGCCACTCTGTTCACAGCCCTGAATAATGGAAGCACAATGTGGTCAGCATGCTTTATGAAGGTGTAGGAAGCTCTTGCATATATCCTGTCAACCGCATAGGATTCTAATCATTATTTTTCTCTGTGCATTTTCCCCCTAAGTTGCATTTATATCTTCTTTAGCAATTTTTATTGTTTTAAATTGGAGAGGCCCAGATTTTGGGTGGCTGTTGCAATTAGTATCAGAGGGGTAGCCGTATTAGTCTGTATCCACAAAAACAACTAGGAGTCCGGTAGCACCTTAAAGACTAATAGATTTATTTGGGCATAAGCTTTTGTGGGTAAAAAAAACCCACTTCTTTAGATGCATGGATGTGATGCTTTAGGAATCACATCCCGGTAGAACACATTATCCCACCATGTAGACAAGCCTTAAGAAGATACCCAGAGAGACAGTGTTCTGCTGGAGGGTATGGCTGTGTGCTCTTAACATCAGGTTTGAAATATTGAGTCTCCCTGGAGCAAATGATGCAGCTTGGAGCAACTTGAAACCTAGGAAAGGTTGCTCAGAACTTTGTCGTTAACTGAGTTCCATGCAAAAAGCAACAGAGGGTCCTGTGGCACCTTTAAGACTAACAGAAGTATTGGGAGCATAAGCTTTCGTGGGTAAGAACCTCAATTCTTCAGATGCATCTTACCCACGAAAGCTTATGCTCCCAATACTTCTGTTAGTCTTAAAGGTGCCACAGGACCCTCTGTTGCTTTTT